>NW_027069650.1:115695-229253 GCF_002906115.3 Quercus suber | reverse complement strand
CTCTCTCTCTCTCTCTCTCTCTCTCTAAACCCTTGGCCATTGTTGTATGGTGTTTGGATTTGAAACCCATAAACCAAACCCAGAAAGGACCCACTGCCATTCGTGGCTGTGGTGGTCAACTGTGAAGGATTAAAGCTTGAGGAACTTCGGCCTAGGTTCCTCACAGTGAAACAAAAGTAGAAGATCGGATGATTGTGATTGGTTTGAAGATCGATGAAGGATTAAAGCTTGTGGATGTGGATGTGGTGGGTTTGAAGATACTGGATCGTTGGTTTGAGTTGAGTTTTAAATCGTTGGGTTTCAGATCGCGGATCGTTGTGATTTTGTGTTTGGATTGTTAGGTTGTTGTTGAAGATGGATTGATGGGTTTGTGTGTGTTTATTTTCTTGCTGATTTTTGGGTATGTGTTTTCTTTTTTGAGTTTGGTTGATAAGAGAGATCTACTGCGGGTTTATGTTTGTGTTCTTGTTGGAGACCGGTTTATGTTTTTGTGTTTGGCTAACAAGAGAGATTTGCTGCTAGGTTTGTGTTTGCATTCTTACAGGAGATCGGTTTGTATCTGCTACTGGGTTTGTGTTTGTGTTCTTGCTGGAGATTGGTTTATGTTTTTGTGTTTGGTTGACAAGAAAGGGTAAGAAAATGCTAGAAAGCCTAGGCATGTGTTCTTATATTTAAAATATTGTGGCCTTAGTGTTCTTGGTGAAGATGAAGACAGATCTAAATTGATGTATTTTTTGGATTTTAATTTTGTTTTTTCTTTTTTATTTTGTTTAAATTGATAAATTAAAATTTTTTTTAATTGGTTCTTGACGTGGCATTATTTATTATTATTTTAATATCCATGTCAGCATTTCGTGTGCCAACATGGACTCTATTTGCCACGTAAGCTATTTTCCATTAGTGAGAAGATGGTAGGGACCAAAACAGAATGGTTTTTTTATTTTGGGGACTGAAAGCAGTAAAAAAAAAAGTAGAGACTTGTAGACACTCGATTTTGCACCCCTAATTTAATCAAGGAAGATGGTTAAAGTAACCATTCATATACCCAAAATTTAGAGTTGCATTACATGCATTAATTCATTAATTTCATATCATAAAAATGATCTCGAGGTTCTAATGGTTGTGACGGTATGTCTGATTTCCAAATTGGACCATCAAATTGAAAGATATCACATGATCAAGTTTGCACGGTCTGCATACATTTTGTTTGGGTGGAACCGACCACGCATGATTGATTTAAATTAATTCTAATTGGCTAAACAATTAAAATTAATTAAATAATTTTGTGATTTATTGGTGGTTAGTGTCAAAAGTAAGCCTGCTTGCATGGGAATAAAGTGGATAATCGGATAACAAAGAGGTTGTGGATAATCAAGACTTTTGAAATATTTACCTACAAGATAATTATCACTTTGAAGACCAGAATATTAGGAAAAAGTGATTAATTTTTAGAATACGGATTAAAAATGTGTCTAAGTACAATTCCCAGCTAAAAAATCCTCAAAAAAGGAGTCCAAATTGGACAAAAACTCAAACGAGGGATCGGCACCCAAAAGGGATATTCGGCACTCCCTAAGTGCCGATTGGCCCAAATTTGTGGCTCGGCTTAGGGACTCCTTGATTGAGATAAAGCCTATCTTTTTCGATTTTTTAGAGATAAGGACGCATTCCAATTTGTATCTGATAATTCAGCTAATTTTTCAAAGCATCCCAACCTCTATAAATAAAGGAAACAAATCAGAATTAGGGGCTCTTCTCTTCTGACTTTTCAATTCCCCTTACGTTAAAGACATTCTAGAGACTTTTGCTTTAGGAACTTCTTTTCTGTAAGTAAAGTATTTTAGGCTTCAAAGAGGTGAACAAATTTCTTTGAATCCTAAAATATTCTTTCATTAGAAGAGCACGCTCATGCAAGAGGTATTCTGTTTTTCTTCTTTCATTAATTTTGTTTATTGTTCGATGCATGAATATGTTTAGCATGTCTTTATTATGTTCTGTTCTTGATATGGTTACCATGCTTAAATACGTTGCTAGAATTTTCTTTAACATGTGCTTAGGTGTTTGTTTATTGTAATTCTTTTTCTTAAGTTTCAAAATCTGCAATGGCTAACAAAAATTTTTTTTCTCTTAACATAAAAACTGATCTGTATTTTTTAGATCTAGTTTTTTTAAATACAAAAATTGATTTGTATTTTTCAGATTTGATTTTTTAAAAGACTCAAAAACTGATCTGTATTTTCAAATCTGATTCTTTTTAACACAAAAACTTATCTGTATTTTCATTAAATACAGATTTGATTTTTTAAGAAAAAGTTTTCTTGTTACAAAATTGCAAAGTTTGAAATTTAAAAGAATGAATTGAAATTAGGTTGAAGTCTTGTCTTTTTTTTTTTTTTTTTTTAAATATATGATGCATGTATAATAAATTTATTTCATGAATGTGGATCCTCTTTCAAAAAGTCTTTTTTTTTTCTTTCACATAGAAAAAAAAAACTAATTTTTCTTGATAAAATCGCCCTTTTTTTAACTTTACACAAAACATATTTGATGCTTTTTAACAAAAATCTTATTCTTTCTTTTACATAAAAACATATCTGATTTTCCTTACAAATCCAATTTTTTATTCACAAAACGGATTTGATACTTTTAACAAAAATCTTATTCTTTCTTTTACATAAAAACATACTAATTTTTTTACAAATCCAATTTTTTATTCACAAAACAAATCTAAATTTTCATGAAAAAGAGGACACATCCATAAGGAAAATTTATTTAAATTAATTTTGTCAAGTGTATTTCATGTGTGTTCAACATATCATTCAACATCATGCAAAAAAGTATATTATTCATTAGAGTCTAGAAGACCAGACTCTATCTAGGCGGAATGGGTGCCTAATGCCTTTCCATTCCATAACCTAGCCCCGAGCTTAGGATTTTTGGATAGGCAAATTAGAGTTTTGTCCTTTTAATTTTGGTAGATTATAACTAGGACCCAAAGCCTTGTAAGGTTAATTTACCAAAGTTGTACTTTTCTTCATTCAATCAATGACAATGAAGTATTTTGATTATGTAATTTGTATTTATTTTTTCTTCTCTTTTTTGTATAAAAAATAAGTGGCAACTCCACACCACTTACCCAAAAAGAGAGGTGTCCTTAAAAGCACCCAAATCTCTTTTTTGAGAGCACTCCAAATTTTTGCAGTCTCTCACAATGGTGACTCCACTGGGGATGTCAAGGGCTAAACTTCGTGTTAGACTTTAAGTGACCAACTATATACCCTTGTCTTTTGCATGATTTTGCATGATATTGTTCTTTGTTTGTTTATTTATGTCTTGAGATGTTTGTATGATATTTTTGTTTTTGTTGCCATGTTGATTGTTAAGAGCTTTCCCTAACTGTCTTAGTGTATGCCATCAAAACAACAAATATGTATGCACCCATCTCAACAATATGATGGTAGTAATTATGGATCACCGGTCTTCATTAGATTCGGGTACCCAATGGCAAACTCACCAACTCATAGCTTAAAGTCACTGGATCACTTCTTGTTGACTATAAAGAATAGACCATGCCGTTTGGACCAACATAATGTTCATTACATTACAAGTTGGGAGGTGTAATGTCCTAGCTATGGGAAACAATGAAACAACAAACCCACCCTACAATGTAATGACTTAGAACCTACCCTTAGGCTTGTCCATGTTAAAATTGCATTGTATGTTGCATGTGTTTGTTTGGTTGGTTGATTAATGTAGATGGGGACCTAACTTTGATTGACCCAACTGAGCCTTTTCTTAGGGAAGAATTTGGTCAAGATCATAGGAAAGACTCTAAAGAGAACCCAAGACTGACACTCAAGCTAGTAGTTCCAACAAGCCCATCACTCCCATCACGGTACTGAAGCTTGTAAGCATAGAAGACACTCCACTGCTACAACATCACAATCCCACAAGAAGTTTGAAGACTCCATTGCTATGCGAAAAGGGGAGAACATCCAAATACCAAAGAACCCATGAAAACTCAAGAGCTACTAAACACCATGGTAGCTAGTCAAATCCAATTGAGGGAGGACATGAACCTTATGGTGTAACAATTTCAGAACCCGAAGAGTGGCCAAGAAGAGAACAAGACTGACCATAATCCTCCAACCATGGAGATTGAGAAGAAGATCAACGAGAGGATAAACAAGATGGAAGAGATGATCAAGAGAGCTCGTAAGATGGAAGACCTCATGGACTACCAATCACTCTCACTTTCCCTAATGTGAGGTTGCCTCCCAAGTTCAAAATGCCAACATTGGACAAGTTCGACGGAACCAGCTACCCGAAGTCCCATTTGAAGATGTATATAAGGGCCATGCAGCCCCAAGGAGCAACTGAAAAACTACTTGCTTAAAGGTTTCAAAGCACCCTAACTGAAGCCGCTCTTAGATGGTTCCTCAACCTAGATGATGCTAGAGTAAGGAGCTGGGAGGACATCTACCACGAGTTTCACAATCAATACAAATACAACATAGAAATGGATGTGACAAGGAGAGATTTGGAGGCCACGAATCAAGAGTCGAAAGAATCCTTCTCTACCTTCATTACCAAGTGGAGGTCCAAGGCAGCATAAATGATGAATAGGCCAAGTGAAGAAGAACAATTAACCATAATTGTAAAAAAACTTATTGCTTGTATGCCATAAATATTTGTTTGCCTAGTATTTTCCTAATTTTAAAGCTTTGATTGCTGCTGGAACCCAAATTGAGGATGCAATAAATAATAGCAATATAAAGAATAAGGACCCACCAAGGTTTAAAAAGAATTTAAGATCTAGTTCTAAAACTGCAAAAGTCTCTAATATATACAAAAATGATATTTACCAACTTATTGCTCCTATATCCCCCATGCCAATATCACAAAGGCCGCCTCCAAGGCCTAGGAGGGAATTTCATAAGTTACATATGCCGTGTTTGAAAACTAAAAGCAATGGGGTTACTAAAGCCCTTAGATCCATGACCAATCCCAAACCCATTGCTTGCAAGATTTGATGTAACTAAGAGATGTGCCTACCACCAAAGCCCTGGCCATGATACTGACAAGTGTTTTGGCTTTTGTCATGCAATTCAAGATCTAATAGACAATAAGGTGATGGCACCGCCTACAAGGCCTAGCATCACTAATAATCCCTTACCTAACCATAATTTTGGGAGAGGACCAATGATTAATTGCTTGATGGCTAAACAGGAAAGTGAAGAGAACCCGTCTAAGTTGATTTATGACCTACCTGAGTGCTTTATGATGACATGGGAAGAATTGATGGGTATGACATCCACTGTAGGATATGATATATAGAGTGAAGATGTAATAGAAACCATAAATTACCCAACATCCATAAATGGAGGGAGACACTTCAAACCCCAAGTAAGTTACCAAGCACCTACATATGGGGGAGAGACACTTCAAACCCCACATGAAATAAATTTATTATACATGCATCATATATTTAAAAAAAAAAAAAAAAAAAGACAAGACTTCAACCTAATTTCAATTCATTCTTTTAAATTTCAAACTTTGCAATTTTGTAACAAGAAAACTTTTTCTTAAAAAATCAAATCTGTATTTAATGAAAATACAGATAAGTTTTTGTGTTAAAAAGAATTAGATTTGAAAATACAGATTAGTTTTTGAGTCTTTTAAAAAATCAAATCTGAAAAATACAAATCAATTTTTGTATTTAAAAAAACTAGATCTAAAAAATACAGATCAGTTTTTATGTTAAGAGAAAAAAAATTTTTGTTAGCCATTGCAGATTTTGAAACTTAAGAAAAAGAATTACAATAAACAAACACCTAAGCACATGTTAAAGAAAATTCTAGCAACGTATTTAAGCATGGTAACCATATCAAGAACAGAACATAATAAAGACATGCTAAACATATTCATGCATCGAACAATAAACAAAATTAATGAAAGAAGAAAAACAGAATACCTCTTGCATGAGTGTGCTCTTCTAATGAAAGAATATTTTAGGATTCAAAGAAATTTGTTCACCTCTTTGAAGCCTAAAATACTTTACTTACAGAAAAGAAGTTCCTAAAGCAAAAGTCTCTAGAATGTCTTTAACGTAAGGGGAATTGAAAAGTCAGAAGAGAAGAGCCCCTAATTCTGATTTGTTTCCTTTATTTATAGAGGTTAAGATGCTTTGAAAAATTAGCTGAATTATCAGATACAAATTGGAATGCGTCCTTATCTCTAAAAAATCGAAAAAGATAGGCTTTATCTCAATCAAGGAGTCCCTAAGCCGAGCCACAAATTTGGGCCAATCGGCACTTAGGGAGTGCCGAATATCCCTTTTGGGTGCCGATCCCTCGTTTGAGTTTTTGTCCAATTTGGACTCCTTTTTTGAGGATTTTTTAGCTGGGAATTGTACTTAGACACATTTTTAATCCGTATTCTAAAAATTAATCACTTTTTCCTAATATTCTGGTCTTCAAAGTGATAATTATCTTGTAGGTAAATATTTCAAAAGTCTTGATTATCCACAACCTCTTTGTTATCCGATTATCCACTTTATTCCCATGCAAGCAGGCTTACTTTTGACACTAACCACCAATAAATCACAAAATTATTTAATTAATTTTAATTGTTTAGCCAATTAGAATTAATTTAAATCAATCATGCGTGGTCGGTTCCACCCAAACAAAATGTATGCAGACCGTGCAAACTTGATCATGTGATATCTTTCAATTTGATGGTCCGATTTGGAAATCAGACATACCGTCACAACCATTAGAACCTCGAGATCATTTTTATGATATGAAATTAATGAATTAATGCATGTAATGCAACTCTAAATTTTGGGTATATGAATGGTTACTTTAACCATCTTCCTTGATTAAATTATGGGTGCAAAATCGAGTGTCTACAAGTCTCTACTTTTTTTTTTACTGCTTTCAGTCCCCAAAATAAAAAAACCATTCTGTTTTGGTCCCTACCGTCTTCTCACTAATGGAAAATAGCTTACGTGGCAAATAGAGTCCATGTTGGCACACGAAATGCTGACATGGATATTAAAATAATAATAAATAATGCCACGTCAAGAACCAATTAAAAAAAATTTTAATTTATCAATTTAAACAAAATAAAAAAGAAAAAACAAAATTAAAATCCAAAAAATACATCAATTTAGATCTGTCTTCATCTTCACCAAGAACACTAAGGCCACAATATTTTAAATATAAGAACACATGCCTAGGCTTTCTAGCATTTTCTTACCCTTTCTTGTCAACCAAACACAAAAACATAAACCAATCTCCAGCAAGAACACAAACACAAACCCAGTAGCAGATACAAACCGATCTCCTGTAAGAATGCAAACACAAACCTAGCAGCAGATCTCTCTTGTTAGCCAAACACAAAAACATAAACCGGTCTCCAACAAGAACACAAACATAAACCCGCAGTAGATCTCTCTTATCAACCAAACTCAAAAAAGAAAACACATACCCAAAAATCAGCAAGAAAATAAACACACACAAACCCATCAATCCATCTTCAACAACAACCTAACAATCCAAACACAAAATCACAACGATCCGCGATCTGAAACCCAACGATTTAAAACTCAACTCAAACCAACGATCCAGTATCTTCAAACCCACCACATCCACATCCACAAGCTTTAATCCTTCATCGATCTTCAAACCAATCACAATCATCCGATCTTCTACTTTTGTTTCACTGTGAGGAACCTAGGCCGAAGTTCCTCAAGCTTTAATCCTTCACAGTTGACCACCACAGCCACGAATGGCAGTGGGTCCTTTCTGGGTTTGGTTTATGGGTTTCAAATCCAAACACCATACAACAATGGCCAAGGGTTTAGAGAGAGAGAGAGAGAGAGAGAGAGAGAGCCGATGATTTGTGTGAGAAGAGAGCTTGAGATAAGAAAAGATGAGATTTGAAAACCATGGCCATGAAGGTGACGATTGGGTCTTGATCTAAAGAGAGAGGGGCTTTAAAGAGGCAATGGGTCTTGATCTGAAGAGAGAGAAAGAGAGAGAGAGAGAGAGAGAGAGAGAGAGGCTTCAAATTTGGTTTGTGTTTGAATCGTGTGAGAGAGTATGGGGCTCTTCAACATAATATATATATTTTTATTATTTTTTCCATTTGGGGATATCTAGAGCTTGAAGAACATGAATTCATGTTCTGTTCAGAGTTTTTTGTATTCTTCCCAAAAAAGAGAAAAAAAAAACTTGATAATTTTTTGCGTTTTAAAATTTTTAGGTTCAAAATCCACTTAGATCTTAATTCATATGATTTTTTGTTTTTAATTTTTTTTATTTAGTTATGTTAGGACATATGTGTTTTACTTGTTAAGAACATATGTTATTCTTTTATGTAATTGGCTAATCTTTTGACAAAATGCACCTTACTTGTATTTGGGTAGATCGAGGATGTGTTTAATACTTCAAGAAATATATTGTTCAAGTTTAGTATTAAAGCCATGAAGATTGGACCAAGAAACAAGTGAAAAAAAGTTGTTCATTAAAACTGGACAGATAGCTCGACACTTGCAGACAGATAGCTCGACACCTCTCGACACTTGGCTATTTATCAACCTCTTAAGGTGTTTCTTATCGCAATCTCGACACCTTCTCGATTGCTGGTGGATCGATTGAGAAAGCTCTTGTCCCCTCGACAGTTTCTTGACACCTAGTTATTTATCGAGGTTTAATGAGGCTCGACAGATACTATCTATTGAGGTATCTATCGAGGTCATGGGAAATCAGAATTTTCAGATCTGATTTTTGGGCCAGGCTTATGTATTTATGTAGGGTTTCTTTTCTCACAACTCTAGACCTATATAAGGCTTATTTTAGAGGTCGTCACACATGAGAATACAAGGAGAATATATGCAAAAGGTGACCGATACCTTATTCTCTCTAAAAGAAGCTACAACGTCTTTGCGTCTTAGGGTTTTGTAATCAAGTGCTTTTTGATCTTCATTGTTGATGAAGTGAAGAACTTTGCAACCAACATTATTTTTCCTCAAGTTGGTGAGTGAGTTACGTACTAGGATTCGTGTAAAGGAGTTAGTCACGTATTGGGATCCGGGCAACATCAAAGGGTGGCATTCATATATTGAAGAGTTCAGAGGTTCTGAAGCGGTAGAAGGTTTCTGCTGTGAGTTCATCTACGGGGATTGTAGAGTCTAGGGATAAAGGTTTTGTATTAGATCTGAAACTTCTCTTTACTATAGTGGATTACTTTTCGGGAAGGTTTCCCACCAGGTTTTTTTACTGTGAAACTAGTTTGTTTCATTGGTTTTCCTAGTTCGTCATATCTTGTCTTATTTATTTTTTCCGCTGCATGATTTTGACACGATATTGATGTTTGCTGGTTTTAACAAGTTTTATTCATAATAAATCTAATTAACAACTTGGGTTTAAAACTTGTTAATTCTATTAACCGGGGTCTAAATTTCCCAACAAGTTAAAATTGATCAATTATTTTAAAAAAAAAAATTTTATATGCTGACGTGGAAATTTTAAATATGAAATAATTTTTTATTTTATTTTAATAGCCATGTTAGCATTTTGTGTGCCAACATGGATTTTGTTTGCTATGTAGGCTATCTTCTGTTAGTGAGATGACGGTAGGAACCAAAATGGAAATGTTTTATTTATTTATTTTGGAGACTAAAAACGGTTAAAAAGAAAATAGAGACCAAAGTGAAAATGGGGTGAAAATGTAGGGACGAAAATAGTATTTCCACCTAGAAATTAAAATAAAAAAAGCATTAAACTAAAGAAGAACATACATATTTTCTCAGCTCATCTTAGCAATTATTTTCTTGGTTACCAAACAGAAAACAAGTATAAAATAGAACCCATCACAGTAAATGAAAGTAGAAGCAATTTTGAGATCGATTTTTGCAAACCCATTTGTTTCCTCTCTCTGTTGATAGTGAGTTTGGGGCGCACTTCCTTGAACTTGCCTAGTCTTTGCTCAGTCATTACATCAATGTAACTTTCACTTTTTTCACACACGTCCTTCTCTTTTAATTCTCAAGTTTTCGTTCCCTTCTTGACACAAATCACAAGGTGTATCTATTTCAACTTTCAACAATAGATCACTCCTCTGCAAACCTTACATTAAATCCTTTTTTTTTTTTTTTTTTTTTAAAAAAAAAAAAAAAAAAAAAAAAGCGAAAGAGAATTTTGCTATATGATATCCTGGAGAGAGTATATGTAACTTTATGAATAAAAAGGGAAAGCAATAGCATCACCAAATAGCACGCGATTTATTTCCCCATTAGTTTGTCATTTAATTTCTGTTGAGGGTCATTTTTGTAAAACAGGCCCAACTCAGCAATGCAGGCAGCAAATAGAAGTGGCAAGTATAGAATAAAACCATTAAACCTAAGTGGCAGGAATAATGGATCAAAGGCCCATAACATAAACAAATGGGTTTTGAGGAAGCAAATGGGCCCAAAGGGCCCGAAAAGAGAGAAATGGCACCTATGGGCAGTATATGATATGGAAAGTGAGAATGGGCCGCAGCAGGCCCAAGGCAATGTAAACAAAGAAAGTAAGGGTTGATGGCAAGCCCATGAACCCAAAGGATGAGAATAAGGAAATTAGACCGGAGAAACTCAATCAAGTTAGTAAAAGCCCATGGGAATGCAGAGTTAGTGAGTGGGCCAAGGAAGTAAATAGGCTACAGGCCCAACGGAAAACGAAAGGGACACTAGAGCCCATAAGTAAGAACACTAATGGCCGTATTAAGCAACTAGGGGAAAGAATGGAACGGCAAGCCTGAAAAGAGGCCCAACAGGAGCAAATCACGACGACAGGAAATGCCAAGTAATGTGGTAGGAAGCCAAGATAATTAAGAAGTGAGCTGAAAGAAATAAGAAGCCCAGTACCAAGTAAAGCCCAGTCCCTAGAGGGAACAGTGAATTATGCAAACAGCCCACGTAAAAGAACAAAAAAGCGTGGCAGACTGTGCAAACAAAGCTCCAGATCGCGGCAAACGCATGAGCAACAAGCAAATTTTGAACATACATAACAGGAAGGCACATACAAGGCTCATGCACCACCAGCCTGTACCCAGCTAATATGGGACGTGGTGGGGCCATAGGTCAGAGGTAAGAGGTAAGGGGGGTGTGGTTTGGCGGTGGGGAGAGGGGAAAAGATCTATTTGGCGGTTCTCGGCCAAGCCCTTTTGGGAGGTACATCCTGCTGGGATGACAGACCGCCTAAAATAAGCAACGTTGAGGAGGGAACCGTTGGGTGCATGCCATGGAGAGAGAGAAAAAGCATTTACGCCATGGTAGGAGAGGATGCCACGGCGGACTAACAAACAACACAAACATGCCTTTGTCTGGTGAGGGTAAGTGGTACACAGACAAGCCTCTAGGTGGTCGGCAAGTACACCCAAACTAGACAAAGTCGGTTAAGGGGGTAAAGTGGTAAAATCCGGTCATAGCAGGCTCTACAAAAGGACCCTTGTCATGCCCTGTAAAAAGGATCAAAAAACAGAGGTATCACGAAGTAAAAGGAAAACAAAGAAAAATAAAATAAAGAAGAAAAGATAAGAGAGAAAACAGAAAACAAAGAGAAAAAGTGTAATGGGCATGCACTAGTAGGTCGGTTTCCTTCTTTCCCCCTCAAAATCCCACTCTCTTGAAGACGGTTGAACAATAGTGATTCCTTTGGGCACTAATCATTTAGGTCTAATTCCCTCAAAGTCATTAATCCCCACGGTAGGATATTTTCCTGGGAGATTAGTTTCATTAAGAGGAAGCGTTCTTCCTCTTTGGTCTTTGCCACTACGGACTCAAACTTAACTTGATATTATTTCTTTGATTAATTCATATTGTCATTTAATCTTTCACTTCTTTTGTAAAGCCATTGTCATTACTATGATTGTCATAAAAAATAGAGATTACTTGGTTATTTTCCATCAAGGAAAGATCATTATATCCTGTTTTCTTTTGTTATTATATCTGTCTGTCGTGACTTATTTAAAAAAACAGCTATGCCTGCCATAAGTACTCTTCTGGTAGACGAGGCCAAATTTGTGCACAAGCCGGCCCAAAGTGAGTTGCAGTTGGGCCATTCTCAACTCTCCTACTCAGAATACCCGGGCCCATCACCGTAGGAAGCAACCCAGCCTGAAGCATAACACAAAAAAGGCCCCTACAATTCCTTATTTAATTTATTTGTAATTAACCTATTTATATAAAAGAGTCTTGACATTCTTGATGCATGTATACCAGCTCCAAGTATTGGTCACTTAGGCTTTCTCCTAAGGCAGGCATGGCAAATAGATCGAGTCATGTCGGGGTTCAGGTTGAAGATGGTTTTGAGCTGAAAATAGCTCATAATAATTAGTAGGTTAGAAAACGGGTCGAGTTGAGTTCATGTAGACCCATATTTTTTCACTTTAAAAAAAGATTTAGAAAACATATATATGCCATGTGGTAATATATTTAGACCATAAATATACTAGTATTAGTGTAGTGAACATAAACTTTTTTCCTAAAAGAAGCAATTTTGGCCCTAGATACCCCCGGATTTGTGTCCCTCACTTGTGTCTTGTCTTACTAGCTTTCACATATATAATCACAATATGTGACGGCGTAACACATTGCAAGCCTCCTGCATTTTCTAACCACAATCTTACACTTCCATTTCAGAAAATAATAATAATAATAATAATAATAATAATAAAATTATCAAAACTCTTTAAATCCAAAAGCACACATATTTATTTTGAAATAAGTATCATTTTCGTTCCTATGAATAAAATAAAAGTTCCCACCATAGGGGGATAAGGACAAGTAGGACAAAGTTATGAAGAAAAAGAGAAGATTTTACTATGAACAATTTATCTTAGTCGAAAGCTAAATTATATTACAGGAGAATGAAAATAGATAGACGTTGGAATACAAAGGTAGAGGAAAATAAAAATAGATAAATATTCTAATTCTCTTGCAAATACTTTGATGTCAAAAGCAGTAGCTTTGGTCAAGGTCCACATAAATACTTCCCCAATATTTATACAACTTCTAGAAAAGCAGATAAGAAAAGAACCCAAATACTCTCACTCTTTATAGAGTGAACCAAATGATAATAGTTTCATAGAAGAAGCTTAGCTAAGTCCAAATTTAATAATCCTCCAACCTGGCGCCTTCACTTTTAAGGAAAGACAAAAGAAAAAGGTTGACCCAAAAATAAAAATGGATTATATAAAAATAAAATAAAAAATAAAATAAAAATGGATTGGGTTACAAGTTAATTAGGTTGGGTCGGGTCACGGATCTACTTGTTTTTGCTTTGAGTAAAAAAAATCCAGGTTTAAGTCAGGTCCAATTTCACCACGTCTAGCCTAAGGCTCCCACTAGATAAAGCTCCCAAAAATGTAGTTTTTATCACTATAAAATAGATGACTTGTGTGCTCTCTCCAACATGTAAGAAGGTTCCCAAAATTGTGGCTTAATTAGTAGAAGTCCAATTAATTTGAAACTCTAAGTTGTAGCAATATATATTGTAGGCGTGTCAAATGACCATTGATTATCAATTGCATCTAACATTTTCAGGTTTCAATTTTTGTAAGCCAAACTCACATAAATTATATTGTCAATATAAGACACAAAATCTCCCATATGGTCACACACCAAACAATCACTCTATTTTTCAATATAAAAATCAAAGTTGGGAATTAGATTTCAACTTTTCTTCATCATGCATCGCCTTACCTAAGGTAATGAATATATATTTTTTGAAATAAATAATAATAATAATTTTCGTCTCTTTTCGTAAAATTTTATACCTGAACCTTGTACTTTTAATTATTCTCTATCTAAAATTAATATTGGCTTAATTGGTACTAATTCATTAAGTTATGTGTTGATTCGCCTTTACTTAGGCATCTTGAGGCCATTGGGTGATTCCATTTTTAGGTGAGGAAATAGTGCCTTTAATATATTAGAATATATTTTTCTACGCTTTAAAATTTATTTATCATTGTCATATTATAATTTTATATTGTAGATGAAAGTTCAAATAGTGTTGAAAACACTATAAACGTTTAGACCTCTAAACAACAAATTACCAATTCAAGCTTTATATCAAACAGTGTATGTGCGGAAAATGATAACAAACTTATAGCAGAATTGATAAACAATCTAAACCATAAATAATCACAATCACAACAGTAATTAAATGATAAAGATAAAGGGAAGAGAGATGCAAACACGAAGACAACACACGATGTGTTATCGAAAAGGAAACTGAAGCCCTCAGCGTAAAACCTCTCCGCTGCCCTCCAAGTGGTCAATAATCCACTAGAAAATGTAGTTTGGATACATAAACAGCAATAGACCTCCAAGCCTAATCTACCCAAATACCTAAGCCCCCCAAGCTTCTTGCTCCAAAGAGGTTGTGCCGAGCCTTTTTATTCTTTAGCTTACCGGATTCCGCTATAAACCATAACATCAACCAATAATCATTGATCCCTTCCAAACTGCTTCCCTTAGCACCAAAAGAACCTTCTCACAGATGTGGGTATGGTGAGAAAAGGACTTGCTCAAGAACCTCTCAAGGATGTATCAATGGAGAGGAAGAGAGTAGAGGAATTTGAAGAGTCTCTTAGGTGAAGATTGTGAATGATGCAATCTTATTTTTCTCTAGGATTTCTCTTTCAAATTTCTCTCTAGAAGCTCTCTACATTTCGTGGGTTTAAGGGGTATTTATACTAGGGTGAGATAGGAATGTGAAGAGTCAGGTTTTTCAAAACATGGCTGGTTGGCAGCTTGGCCTCGTGACTTGGCTAAGTCGCGAGTTCAAGCCGCGAGCTAATGGCCTGGCTAGCCTAAAACTTTTGTCCTATAGTACAACAGCTGGTGTGACTCTTCAGCTCCCTTGCATGCTCCACACGTGTGCCAACTTTGGCGGCTTGCAAGTCACGAGTCACCCGCGAGTCCAACCGCGAGTCTTTGTATCCTTGCACAATCTTGAGCAGTTCTTCACACTCTCTCACTCACTACTCTTACATGATTCCCACCTAAATACAGAGTTACTAATTGCTAAAATACAAGTAAATTTAGTACAGAATAAAGCCAAAAAGATGGTTAATTAAATTCAACCTTACAATCTCTCCCTTTAGCTATTCCGTGACAAAACCCTACAACAAACTCTAGACTTAACGCGTGAATTGGGAACAATTGAAAAACTCACTCACACCTAACTCTAGAATTTGTGAAGCTCTTGAACCATAAGACCAAAAAATCTCCTAAAACACAATAATACAATAAGTTCATTGCATGCAGAAAACTTGTAATGCATATGGATTAAGCACAATGCGATCAAGCAAAATGGAACAAAGTAATAAACCATGGCTTGACCAAACAAGCAATCACTGAAAGATAGTGACCACAATGCTCATTCACACTTGGAATGAACATCCGGACATTCAAGCTGATAAGCACAAAGCAAATTACTTGAATGACCAACACTCAACCAATGCATAGTACATAAAGTATATGCATCTAGGAATAAAATCCTACAAGGACACAAGAGTGAGAGTACTTAAAGAAAATGCATAACATTTTGCTAGAAGTACAAGGCAACAAAGCATAAAGATTGCATAAGCATGGTATAAACCATAAAAGCCTACAAATACAAGGAAACAAATCCTAAAATCTTACAAAAGTAACATGGGTACAAATAACAATAAATAAACACTGAATAAACATCATCATAAAATTATATAAGTGTACCAGATAAACACAAGTTTTCCAAAAGAGAAAATATAAACATATCCACACAAGAGTATATATAAACAAAAGCAAGTAAATAACTATAAACATGTGTGTGAGTGTATATCAACACAACTCCCCCTTTCAATATGCACACTCCTTCTCATTCTTGTGCTGCTCTCCCCCTAACTATGTGATGCTCTCCTCCTTTTTGGCACGAATAGCTAAAGGCTTTCATCCAGCTTCTGTTGAATAGCATCCAATTGTGTCTCAATAGTTGTGAGACGCATTTGAGTTTGATTGTGAAAGGAGTGAAGAAGCTGTTCTAAATCGTATATCCGATGAAATACATTTGCAAGCAAGTAGCTTTGCTTGGCTGTTTGAAATCCAGGGGGAACAGATGAAGTGCCAGTTGATTGGGCAAGTGTAACTAGAGCATGAACAGTTGGAGTTTCATAGGTGGATGGCTCACTCTTAGGTGTTCTAGATGAATGACTCTTGCTTGCATGAAGGGTCATCATAGATATTGGTTTAGTACGCGGTATAATCTTTCCATTTGACGGTGAACGAACGCCTTCACGAACCAAAATCTTCATGATGAGACTGCAGAAAGGAAGGCAAGTTTGGGCTGCTGATCGAGCTACTGCTTTCCCAATGGTCTAAAATATGTGGGCACAGATATCAATCGGTACACCGGTAATGAGATCACAGAGAAATTGGTTCTTCCAAGATTGATGAAGGCAATGTTAGACAATGGGTATAAGTTGGAGAACATGATCAACTTCAAAGTCGTCAGTTCAGGTGAAAACTGTCTAGTGTCTATAGAGGTTCCCTTGCTGACAACTTCATGATCAGTTCCAAGAACTTGAAGAGTGTCTTGAGCCTTGAGTACTCTGTCATCATATGGAGTGGTGTCCACACTTGCTGGTCTTGTGATGCAAAGAACTTTTGCAATATAGTCTAGATTGATGGAGAATTCCTTTCCTCTTACCCAACATTTCAACTGTACTCCGGTATATCTAGCATTAGAGTAGAATTCCTTAACCAATTCCTCAACTGGATCTTTGAAATTCTCGAACAAATCAGCCCAATCTCTTGATTCAAAGATCTTAGGGATAAATGTTGTCCCAAAAGTATCAAATTTGACTATTCGTTCCATAATAAGAGGAGCTTTCATAAAAACATCTGAATAGGTCTGTGAATCAGTTGGAGTCCTGAATTTCTCAATATCTGAATCTTGAGACGACTGAGTTGAGCGACGAGTCCACTTAGCAGCAGAGGATGGAACATCAATTATAATGCCCTTTCCTTTAGCAGAATGGCATGACATCTGTAGAAAATAAGACACACAGTAGAGAACCAGGAGCAAAAACCCAAAACATGGAACCCAATATGATTAGAGTCCAAATAGTTGAAAAAATGATTAAGCAGAAAAGATCAAAGATTGATGTGACTTAAACACAGACCATAGACCAAGACAATACTAAGAAAATGATGACCAGAAATGATGATTGTTTAGTAACAACACAGTAGAAAGTGAACACATAACATTACACTGTCACAGATAACTGTCATTGTGACCATTTACCCTGAAATGATATGAATAGAACAACATATATAGGAAACTCAACACAGAGGAGCAACTAACACACACAAAAAAAAAAAAAAAAAAACCAAATCTCAACAAACATTAACCCAAACCAAGTTCGAACACATTATATCTCAAAACTCAAAAACACCTCACAAAACAAGAAAAATAAGCAAAAACAAGAAATAATAGGTGAGAATAAGAAAAACCCATACCTTTTTCTTGAAGATTAGAGTAGAAATGATGCAAAAATTAATGCTTTGTGAAGAGATACTCGGAGAGTTTGAAAAAGAGAAATGGGGAAGACAATGAACAGTCACAGAAATTTGAGGAAAAACTGTAAAGTTTTTGAAAAACTATCCTTAAAAAGCAAAACACGCGTTTTTCGCAATTGGATCAAGTCGCCAGTCAGTCACCAGGTAAGCCGCGAAACACATAGAAGTTAAGATTTCTGAAAATTTTTCTAAGTGTTTTTCACAACTGGAAGGTCTACCCGCGAGATAGTCGCCAGGGGAATCGTGAAAATCTTTGTGTACCCCTTGCGACTAGACCTTCCACCCGCGAACAAGTCGCCACACTGAGCTGCAAAAAACATAAAAACTCAAGTTTTGAAAAATTTTCTAAGTATTTTTCGTGACTAAAACCTTTACTCGCCAGTGAGCCGCGAAAAATCTTGGAGTGGACTCGCGACTAGGGCATGCGACTGGACCAACTTGCGACTGAGTCGCCAAAACAGGGCAACACTATTTTTGAAATTTTTGACATTTTTGTAAAATCAAAATACTTTCCAAAAACAAGCTAAAACACTCAAAAATATTTTTGTGTTTGATCAACAAAGATTGAGCTTGTGAAAACATATTTAAACAAGTACAATAACACAAATGAATGAGGCATTCATTGAACATAGACTTGTGTGTTGTGTGTGAATATCAAAAATGAGATAGTCCTTAGTCTAATGTGAAACTTCAATGATCAATTCAACCTAGGCATACACAACTAGCACTAGATAATGTGACCCATCTGAATTATAGAAATATGCATATATGACCTCCCACATAAACTTGAGAACATTTCTTTGAAACTTTTCATTTGACTCCATATGCATCATATCATTTGATCATCTTAAATCAAAACATCTCATTGTAGATCGATGCCTGAAATTTTCAATATTTCAATTTGAAGAGTTAGCCTTTGGCTTTTTAAGCATCATACATTTTATTTTGGTCGCTTTCCTTTTTTCCTAGTCAAATACTAGTATTTGCAACAGGCTTTTGCAGCTCAATATCTCTTTTCATTTAGAGATTTACATTTGGTGAACTCTTTAAGCAAAAACAACAAAATAAGGAGTGGGAAGATATATAGGCACAGGTCTATGTATGTCTCAAGATCAACAAAATCATTCACCAATCATTCATGACAAGATTGAAGATCTATTTACAACAATCACATAGATTTCAAGATTTCTCTCACAAAGATATGAGTGCATATGAGACAAGCTAAGCTCGTAAATGCGCAAAGCCATTAGTACAAAGATACAAGGCAAAACATGCTTTAAGACAATGCTCAACAAAGTCAATCAAACTTTTTGAATTTTCTACTTTTTATGTGTTTTTGGATTTTTGACATAAAAGAAGAAAAGATTGATAAAAAACAATGTAAAAACATTTTTAAAACGAAACAAATAAACAAACAACAGTTCAACACTCAGAAGCAAAAAGCATACAATCAAACATAATCACAAAGTATATGAAGAATTGATGCATGGACATGTTATAATGCTGATGCATGGACATGTTATAATGCTTATGCATGAGTACCCTTCATCAGCCACATGTCACATGCATTTGGGGTGATATCCTTGATGGATTGGGTACGAAAGTTAGGACTGTTAAACCTTTTTGTGAAGCTTTCCAAGCAATTTGTGAAGGCTCCGATAGTGACAGTTGGATCTGGTATGTCCTTGCAATCCGCAATAGTGACAAATATGATTCGTTCTAGGACCCCATTGTAATCTTGGAAGTGATCTTCTTCTAGCTTCATGTCTAGCTTCTGATGGATTACGGAATGTATTGAACACCCGTTGATTAGCCATATTCTTCTTCTTTTCAGTCTTAACCTTATCAAGAATAGACTCTTCTGCAATTGGCTCTTTGGCCTTTACAAACCTCACTTCTTTGGTGACATTGGCTGATGAGCTACTCCCTCCAGTATATCCCACTCCGAACTTGTCTGAGACTGATTTTTAATGAGCAAGCATTTCATTGAGTTTCTTGGAGAAGACACAGTCTACCTTAGTATTTGCTTGAAGCACTTCATGCTCAAGGAATCGAATTTTTGAGTAAGCTTCTAACAGCTCTCCATTCATTTTCTCCACTTCACATTTAGTCTCCTTGTATTGCACTAGAAGAGTTTTGTAATCTTCCTCGGCCCTCTTCATCTTTTTAATGGCTGCATTAGCCACCTTACCATATTCACCGGTCTTCTCAAGGAGTGAATTGTAGGTCTCTTATAGTCCCACTGCTTCTCCAACTTCCTCATATTTAGATTCCTCAATTATTCCAATAGACTCTAAATCAGAGTGCTCACCAAGCTCTTTCACAAGTGTACCTAAATCATCTGAGGATTCCACATGTGCAATGGTCATGAATGCAGAGTAGTTTCCTTCTCCGTCACAACTTTCCTCAGAATCAGAATTTGATGAATCTGAGTCACTTAGAGTAATGGCATAGACCTTCCCCTTTGATTTCAAAGAATTTGGACATTCTTTCTTGAAATGTCCGTGTTTGTTGCATTCAAAGCACGTGATTCCCTGTGAAGATTGGGATTCTCTACTATCTTTCCTTCGGAATTCCCTTTTCTCCTTCCCGAAATTCTGAAATTTCCCTTTGTCACCAGGTTTCCCGCTGTTCTTAAGTTTTAAGAACTTTTGGAAGTTTTTCACAAGGTACATCACATCTTTATCTACGGCATCTTCTTTCGAAGAATCATAAGATACCACCCTCTCATCATAAGAATCATAAGATAATACAGCAGTGACTGAAGGATCTTCCTTACAATTTTAGAATCCTCCGTCTTTTCTCCCAAATTAAATTTACAAACGACCACCTCTTTCAACTTACTATAAAAAGAGTCGAAGGACTCATCCTCGCTCATCTTGAGCTCCTTAAAACGAGTGGTTAACATCTATAATTTGGTGTCTTTCACTTTCTTTGTTCCTTCATAAGTAGACTCCAGAATCTCCCATGCTTCCTTAGCAATAGTAATATGTGAAATCCTGTAAAATTCTTCTGGAGAGACACCACAGAAAATAGCATTCAAGGCTTTACTATTAGCATTCGATGCCGCAGGAGCTGCCTTATCCCAAGTGGATTTGGCAACCTCCGACTTAGTCCAACCCACTTCAATTGCATCCTACACAGCATCATCAATAGAACACAAAAATTCCCTCATTTGGACTTTCCAAAATGCATAATTATTACCATCAAAAAATGGTGGCACATTTAGAGATTGAGACCTATCCATCTCAATGCGGGGTCAGGGATCGCACTAAGGTGTTTAAACCACAACAAGTGCACCTGCTCTGATACCAATTGAAAGTTCAAATAGCGTTGAAAACACTATGAACGTTTAGACCCCCAAACAACAAATTACCAATTCAAGCTTTATATCAATGCACGTGCGGAAAATGATAACAAACTTATAACAGAATTGATAAATAATATAAACCATAAATAATCACAATCACAACAGTAATTTAATGGTAAAGATAAAGGGAAGAGAGATGCAAACACAAGGATAACACATGATGTGTTATCAAAGAGGAAACTGAAGCCCTAGGCGTAAAACCTCTTTGCCGCCTTCCAAGCAATCAATAATTCACTAGAAAATGTAATTGGGATACATGAACAGCAATAGACCCTACAAGCCTAATCTACCCAGGTACCTAACCTGTCCAAGCTTCTTGCTCCAATAAGGTTGCGCCGAACCTTTTTCTTCTCTATTTTATCGGACTCCGCTATAAACCATAGCATCAACCAATAATCATTGGTCCCTTCCAAACTGCTTCCCTTAGCACCAAAAAAACCTTCTCGCAGACGTGAGTATGGTGAGAAAAGGACTTGCTCAAGAACCTCTCAAGGATGTATCAATGGAGAGGAAGAGAGTAAAGGAATTTGAAAAGTTTCTTAGGTGAAGATTGTGGATAAGGCAATCTTATTTTTCTTTAGGGTTTCTCTCTCAAAATTCTCTCTGGAAGCTCTCTATATTTTGTGGGTTTAAGGGATATTTCTACTAGGGTGAGATAGGAATGTGAAGAGTCAGATTTTTCAAAACAGGGCTGGTTGACGGCTTGGCCTCGTGACTTGGCTGAGTCATGAGTTCAAGCCGCGAGCTAACAGCCTGGCCAGCCTGGGACTTTTGTTCTATAGTGCAACAGCTGGTGTAACTCTTTAGCTCCCTTGCATGCTCCACACGTATGCCAACTTTGGCGGCTTGCCAGTCGTAAGTCACCCGCGAGTCTCTGCATCCTTACACAATCTTGAGCAGTTCTTCATACTCTCTCACTCACTACCCTTACATGATTCTCACCTAAATACATGATTACTAATTGCTAAAATACAAGCAAATTTGATACGGAATAAAGCTAACAAGATGGTTGATTAAATTCAACCTTGCCGTAGATATGTTTCTTTTATTATATATTCTTTTTCGACTAAAAAAATAATCACAACAATGTTGAGACATGAAATGTCATAATTATTGGCTATATAAAAATATTAGATTTTTTTTCCCAGATGTATCTATTACTTGTAGATTTTACTTACAAAACTTATTGCAGTTGTTTTTGTAAAGATTTTAAAAAAAAAAAATTGATACAATCATACTTAAAATTACTATTTCACAACAAGATTAAGTAGATCAATTAGAAAGATTATAAACTAAAAATACAAAAAAAAAGTGAATTATAAATTTTTTGCATTTCAAAAGGCAAGAATTTATGGGTTTTAAATTTATATATATATATATATATATAAAAGAATAGTGGTCCGTTTGGATATAACTTATTTTTGCTGAAACTGAAAACTGAAAACTGAAAACTGAAAACTGAAAATATTATAACAAAATAATTTTTAAATATGTGAATAGTATCGTTGGACTCATTTTTAATATTTTTTAACCTGTAAACAGTGATTAATAGTACTCTTGTCCCCTAAAGCACAAACGCGTGCAAGAAAATAAAAAAAAAAAAAAAAAATGCAAAACGCAAAATGTGTCCTTCATCCGTATCCAAACCCACGGTAGGTCTATTCATGATAAAATGTGATAATGTAGGGCATAAAACGCAGGGGAATCAACTGTACCTTATGGATTAAACTTTAATTACATCATTAAAATTGGCCATTGATTACAATATACAAGCTGTGATTTTGTAGGGTGATGTTGTCCTTTTAATAACTCCTATATTAAAAGTGATCATTTATGAACAATAAAAGTAACGAGCAACGCCCCTAATAAAATTGTCTTAATTATCGTACAGGTACAGGCCTAACCACAAAAAGAATTCATGCAGACCCGCCCATCCTCCAAGGTGTCTGGGTTGGGAGGTCCCTCTTTGTCGCTGCCCAACCATGTCTTCATTGTGCACGTACAGGTACAGCCACAAGATTTCGATTTTGACAAGTGGGGCCACAGTAGATTCCCATGATCATAACCGTCTAAGACCAAATTATTGAGCCAATAGTGACGAGATGGAACGGCTTTGATCGAAGCACCACGATGCCGCATTAATAGAAGAATTAATAGATATAAAAAAAGGCTTTTCTCGAGTTTTCAATAGGGCTCGCGCTAGGCGCTCACGTTTTTTGGTTTCTCTAAAATCTAAAATATGTTTACGTTGGTAAAGACCTATCCCTCTTCTTTTTTAATAAAATATTTTTTTAATTAATTTTTAAGACATCTCAAGTTAGAGTATTTATGCTAAACTTTATTTCATTAAAACTATATATTTTCTTAATTTTTCTCTCTAAATACGTCTCAAAGTCCATAACCATTATTCATTCTCGAAAAATATTTTCTTAAAAAAAGAATAAACAATTAAAATGTACCGTGCCTGCATATATTTAATAACAAAAATGCATTTTGAACAATTGATACATAAGTGAAGAAAGATGAATTTTAAGGTTTGTTAAGACAGAATTTGGGTATTTACCCATATTGCTTAAGAGAGTATGTTGTGTATTGTATAACTTGTCTTATTCTCCTTTAAAATTTACTATAACTTTTGAGTGGAGTTATGATGTGCTTTTGTGTTAGAACTCGTTTTCTTCTCTCTTGAATATATGTGTTTGTTTCCTAAAAAAAGAAAAGAAAAGAAAAAGAAGAAGAAGCCATTTTAAGTGAAATCTTATCCTCGTATGTGTGGTGTGCATGTACCAGCTAATGCCTAACATAGAGTTGCATGTGCAGCACATGTACAGTAGTGTCCCTTGCGTTGCTTCTCTTCATCAAGACTTAGGGGTATCAAATGGGTGAGTTTGGGGTGAACTTAATTGAGTTGGGTATATAAAACCCATTTACCCATTAAAACCCATTTAACTAATTACTTCTAACCCAAATTCAACCTAACCCAATTATTATGGATAAACCCCAACTCACCAAATTACCCAATTATCAAAATTACCAAAATGCCACTAAAGTGAAAATGACCAAAGTACTCTAAAATCTTCAAAAATGACCAAAATATTCCCAAATTTTAAAATTACCAAAATACCCCCAAACCCAAAAAAAAGGCCAAAATTCCATATTAGAGAAAAAAAAAATAAAAATGAGGAGTTAAAAAAATTTCCCAGTTTTTCTTGCACTTTTTTGGTAGCCAAACACAGCAACCAAAAAAATTCTTCGTGAAGTTTAACCTAGAAAAATCCAAACCCATAATCAGTTTGTTAAGGCCTTTAACCAAACCTAGACTAAAAATCCCTTAACCATAAAAAAAAATAAAAAAATAAAAAATCCCAAAACCCCTCAACACTATTCACAAAAACCAAGATTCAGAACTACTGAGAAAACCACAAAATCTATACCAGTACCCTAGCCACTGTTGTTGAACCGATTTTTTTTTTTCCTCAGATCTACAAATTTTTATATCTCACAAACTCAAAACACAAGAAAGAAAGATCTAGATTACAGTTGAAGGCTTGATTTGCGATTCTTCTATGGATAGCCCATTTTTGACCACTAAGCCCAGCAAGTCCTTGGCCAAAGAGTGGCCTAGCCAAGGGGTTCAAACTGATCTTTTCAAAGGACCCATTTGACTTTGTAAGGATTTCCTTAACCATGTCTGGGTCGAATATTGCTAGCCTTGGTGTTGACCCGAACCAGAACAAGAAGTTCTTACCTTACATGGAGTGTGTTAAGATTTAGAACCAATGTGCCTGAGATCGATCTATTACTATTGTGCTTGAAAATGATGTCGATTTCTTTAGGATCATCATCGCCAGACTAATCTCAGGGGCTCGAGCTTTCATTGAAAATCTCTCAATGAAACTGCTGGGTTTCCGACTAAAACTTGATTGGAGGCTGAGAAAATGAGGGAAAATGAGAAAACCCTTGTGAAACCTTGAAACATTTAAGGGCTGGGTTTCTCTTTTCTTTTTCCTTTTTTTTTTTTTTTTTTTTNCTGTACGATAATTAAGACAATTTTATTAGGGGCGTTGCTCGTTACTTTTATTGTTCATAAATGATCACTTTTAATATAGGAGTTATTAAAAGGACAACATCACCCTACAAAATCACAGCTTGTATATTGTAATCAATGGCCAATTTTAATGATGTAATTAAAGTTTAATCCATAAGGTACAGTTGATTCCCCTGCGTTTTATGCCCTACATTATCACATTTTATCATGAATAGACCTACCGTGGGTTTGGATACGGATGAAGGACACATTTTGCGTTTTGCATTTTTTTTTTTTTTTTTTATTTTCTTGCACGCGTTTGTGCTTTAGGGGACAAGAGTACTATTAATCACTGTTTACAGGTTAAAAAATATTAAAAATGAGTCCAACGATACTATTCACATATTTAAAAATTATTTTGTTATAATATTTTCAGTTTTCAGTTTTCAGTTTTCAGTTTTCAGTTTCAGCAAAAATAAGTTATATCCAAACGGACCACTATTCTTTAAATAAATTCCATGTATAAATATATAAATATATATATATATATATATATATATGTATATGGATGAATATTACTCTATTTGTCTTAAATTAAATTGCTGATCTTGTTTAGAAAAATCAACTTTTTAAAAGAATGTTATTTATTATCTTGTTTGTGGGTTTCAGTTAACTTAATTGGTAAAATTTTTTATGATTGTACAAAAGATCTGGAGTTCAATCCAATGGACACCATAAGTTGAAACTCTCTCAAAAAAAAATTATTATCTTGTTTTTTAAATTAAAAAGATATAAGTTTCTAAAATTACCCGTAAACAAAGTTAAGAAATGCTATGTTCACAACATTTTCATAAACAATTTTATAATAAATTTTATGTGACAAGTTTTTACTTGTTGTTACTAGTGGGCAAAAAAGTAATTTCAATGGTGGATTCTGCCAATTAGGATTTGTTGTAAAAATGTTATGGACGTAACACTTCTCCAAAAATTTTATCATTTAAAGTGCTTGTGTTTAATAGGGGTATTATAGGAAACACACTAAATTAATGGCTTTAATTTTAGAAATGATACAAAATTTTGGAACATCCCAAAATAGAATACATGACCAACAATTTTGGACAAAGAGAGTGTTTAATAGCGATGAGTAATGAAATAAATCAATGATTGTCAAGAGCTTTATAATTCGATTAGTTTGCACTTTCTAATGTTTCAAACAGAGACATTTATACATTATTTATACTCCATGATATTCAATAAAATCATCTCTTGAAAATAATATAATATAATAACAATATTGTTATACGATTTTTTTCCCTCTCCAATTAAAAAAACTGAAACATGAATCGTCACACCTCCAAACAATATTATCACATGATATTAAAAAAAATGAAATATTGATATTGAGTTTAGATTATATTTATTTAAAAACATCCTGATTATATATTAAATTATATATATGTGTACACGCGTGTGTGTTTATATATATTATCAATTATAAAATTTAGGTTTTTAATTTCGTAACAACATGCTACAAACCTAAAATTAAAAAATATTTATTGTAAACTATTAGTAAAACACCAATCAATTAAACTATATAGGTGTTCTAGAGTTCTTTTCATACATAACATGAGGTGTTCTAGAGTTTTTTTTCTTTTTTCTTTTTTACAGTAAACCTACATGTGGTTTGGCCCGTTTTTACTTTACCTACATGTAGTTTAAAACTTAATACTTTGCCCTACCTAAGCTTCAATCTGTTTGCTCTCCGTTACCCACCTCACCCTCAGATGTTAGAAAAACACTTTTTTAATACAAATCACAATAGAACACGGATCAAAACCACGAACCCTTTGAAGATTACTACTGAATAGAAAGGTTGAAAATTTTCCCGTAAGTGGTAAAGCCGTTCCTTGAAAGAAGAAAAGATTTTCAGCTCCTCTACAACCTGCTAAATTTATTTAAAAAAGAAAAACGAATGTCACCTCTTGATTGATTTTATTGAATCCCATATCACAAGGAGCAGAAGTATAAAAAGTCACATCTAATCTAGAAAGGAAAAGAAAATTACTCTATATGTGTTCAAGCTTTGTATTGCTTCTATAGGATGATGACAGTGCCCCATCACTATGTGGGAAACGGCTTCATCTTCTGTTCTCTGGCAATCATTAAAAAGAAAAAAAAAAGTGAGAAAAATAGTGACATTAACGCTATTATCATATAATGCAAAATTTATTAAATCTGAAACATTTATATATAGGGGGGAAATTAGAACTAACTTCTCAGACGATTATAACATACATGAAGATCTAAATCTTTCATGTAAGCTACCTTCTTGTTATTGTTCAATCTTTTAAAGATCCGAAATCTTGCAGCTGAGAATGGCTCAAGCTCAGTAGTTTCTTCTGGAGGTATATCTTCAATCTTTGCTCTTTTAGATGAAATTAGCCTTGACCCAGCCTTCTTCTTATTTTGGAGAAGGATTTTCGTGATTTTAATGCTCATGAGGAAAGATTTCAAAGGATTTGTGTTTTGATCAGTGTTATGTTGTGATTTGTATTAAAAATATGTTTTTCTAATGTCTAAGGGTGAGGAGAGTAACAGAGAGCAAACGGATTGAAGTTTAGGTGGGCAAAGTGTTAAGTTTTAAACCACAAATAGGCAAAGTGAAAACGGATCAAATCACAAGTGAGTTTACTGTAATTTTCCCTTTTTTTTTTTCTACATACAAAAAATTCCTAAGTGTTATAATAATTATTATCAAGTTGATATAGCAATAAGTCTCTTTTTGGTGTTGATGTGATGTAAACTTTGATTTCTTATTTTATGGAGAGAAACATTATCAATTGAATTAAGTAGAACTCATAGCTTGCTAAAAGTTTTGTAACTCAATTGGTTAACACAATATAATTTGCCCATGATATCCAGGGTTTAAATCTCCCTCTCAATTCTCAAATTGCAAATATCAAATTATCGAAAAAAGAAATAGCCACATATTTGTAGAATTTTGATCTTAAAGCTTAGTACATAAACTAGTGCTTTTAATTTAACTATTTATTTTTTATGATAATTACATCAATGCTTATTAGTTAGTATAAATATGTAATAAAGCCTTGTCATTTAAGCATAATAAGAGCAATTACATTAGCTTGTGCATAAATGTGCAAAATGGAAAAACTAACTACTTTTACACAATTTGAGCAAAAAATCACCCACATCAGTGGGTGTAAATTTGTGTATAAATACACAATTGCTACAGTAACCGTGCATATATACACTGTTACTGTAGCATGTGTATTTATTATTTTATTAATTTTTCATTTGCTCCTTTTTTTTCTCTCTCTTTTCCGTGCACAATGAACTCAGGGGCAGCTCATCTTTTTTTTCCTTAGATGCACACAAACACACCCACGCACAAACACATTTACACAGAGAAATCAACATAGAGATACACAAACACACCCATACACAAACAAACCCACACGGACAAACCAACAGAGAGACAGATCGATACTTGACTGGAGCTCGTGGGTCTTTCTTGAACGGAGCTCGTGGGTCTTGCTTGATCGGAGCTTGACCGAGATGGGTCTTGCTGGAGATCGAAGCTTAACTGAGATGGGTCTTGCTTGTGGGTCTTGCTTGATCAGAGCTTGACCAAGATCGGAGCTTGATCTGTGTTGGTATAGAGATGGGTAGAGAGATGGGTCTTGTTGGAGATTGGTACTTATTTGGAGATTGGGTCTTGTTTAAGGAGTGAAGCTGTTTATGGAGATCTGACCGGGTATAGAGATGGATGGAGATGGGTAGAGAGATGGGTGCATAGAGAGAGCAACAAATCAGAAAAATCAATGGGTGGAGTGAGAGAGCGCGCGTTTGTAAATGGGGGTAGTTGAGAGAAATAATAAAAAAGTGGAGAAGAATGATTATTTATTGAAATATCTTGTAAAATAGATAAACTGATGTGAATATTTTGTAAAAATGATAGTGTAAAATAGAAAAAATAAGTTTTAAGTGTAAAATTGACCGAATCTTATACACAAGCCGTTGTAATTGCTCTGAATAAGGTAAATATTTTTTAGAAACAACTAAGGTACATTTAATAGTGTACACAAATAAGGTTCTACCACTTTTGTCCAAAAAAAAAAAAAGTGTACACAAATATCAAGAAAAACACGGGTTTAAGCCAATAAATCTATATATGTGTGTGTATATATATATATAAATATGGTCTTACTATTTAATAAGACCATTGTTTATTGATTACGTAAATAGAGAAGGAAATAGTATAAAAAAAAAAAAAAAAATCCTTGAGTGAGCTTGAGGAGAGACAAGTAACGCCAAAGCATGCATGTAATTCTGAGCTGAAAGGCCAGAGAGAGAGAGGGAGAGCGAGAGAGAGCAATATCCATCAATCCCCATAAAATAAAATAAATAGTAGAGACTAGAGTAGAGACACACAAGAGTGGCCAAAACCAAACAATTTGACCCACACGCATTCTCTTATCTCTCTCTCTCTCTCTCTCTCTCTCTCACTTCAGTCGGTGTAGGATCAGTAGTCAGCCCTCCTCAAATGTAGAAACTTTATACTACGACCATACCATACATCATTTTCCACAAACTCACCCTTCTCTCACGGTAAGCACTTTCACTTTCCTCTCTTAACAGTTTTTCTATTTTTTTAATTTTTCTTACCCCCTTTGTTTGTTTCCCGAGAAAGAATCATATTAAACAGAGTAATAGGGATCTTATCACTGCCTCTCAGTCCCACACCTTTTCTGGTTGTTACCAGTTTTCAATTTTTCTTTGATTTCCTTTTCTCTGGAACCCATGTTGTAAAAAAAGCTTCTTCCTTGGATATTTTGTGTTTGAGTTGAAATTCATTGGAATTTTGAGGTCTTAAAGACTCTGTTTGGTTGCAAATGGTTTAGGTACTTTTTTTTGTGGGGGATTGATTTGGGAGATGAGCAAAGAACACACACCTGAGCCTCTTGATTTCTTTATTTGGACTGTTGAGGTACTGTATTTCTCTGTCTCTATCTGATTCTAGTTGTTTGGGTCCTGTTTCTGCGGTTAGATCTTGTTTAATTAATTAATTATTTATTTATTTAATTATATTTGATTTGGGTTTCTATGCTGATATACTAGAATTGCTTGTTCGGGAGGTTTGATCGTGGTTGGTAAATTGGTTCTGTGTTATCTGATTGTTTTTGTATGTACAATAATTGAATTTTCTAAATTTTGGGTTTTTTATCGTTTGTTTTTAAATTTGATTGTGATTTTGGGTTGAATTTAAATCTGGGTATTAGTTGAATTTGATAGTATTTAGTGATTCATTTTGGTGGGTTATGTTGAATCGTGGAAGTTTGGACAGGAAAGTTTTTGTTTCGATTATTTTGTTGTAAAACCTGACTTATTGGCTCTAATAACGGTAACTAGAGATTATGTTGATTTTTTTTAATTAACGGTCTTTTCTAACATTCGAGCAAGGAATTTGGGGTCCGGTTTCTATACAATGCATTTGTAATTTGAAAGGACTTGTGTTTATGTAGGATATAAAACTTTTAACTTTGTTGTCTTGTTATGGATGTCATATTTACTTTTCCAATGATGTGGATTGGTATGAAATGACGCATCCTAATAAGCACATTTGAAAAGAGTTTTTTTCTTCATATATTCAAGTCTATCCAATTAGAATTCTAAAGTAATACTGTTAAGTGTTGCAATTATTGGTTAAATGCCTGAGCAATATGGGGTCTTGATTGTACTCGTACAACATTATTTCGAAAGTTACAGTGTAACTACCCAAATTCTGTATCACCATTGCACATATGTGAGACCTAGCATGTTATACATGAATGCTTCTAATTGTCTTGGAGCACCTACTCCATATCACCATTGCATGTATCCGAGACCTAGCATGTGCTACATGGATGCTTCTACTTTGGAGTTCTTTGTTTGAAAATTGAATGTTATGTGGCTGAGATCTGGCTAGGTGTTCAGCACAGTTGCTAAAAATTGCATCTCCTTGTTTCTTTCTGTGTTTCCTGTGCTATTCTGTTCTATACATCCTGTGCAGAAGAATAATGCTTTAATAAATTTTATATTTTGATTAAAAGTTGCTAGAGATTGCAGCATCATAACACAATAGAAACTAAAAGAGATTGCCTGTTAAGACATATTAGGCAACTAGAAGGGGACTAAGATAAAATAATTATGGTGATAAAGGAAACAATTTTTTTTTTCCTAGTAGAATTAGGGGTGGCAAAGTCGAAAACCATTTGCCCACCCAAACCCACCCACTCTAATTGAACCAAAACCCACACAATTATTAATTGGGTTAAATGGGCATCAACCCAATTAGACCCAGTGATTATTAGCTTTTAACTAAAAACCCATTGAGCCCCATTTAACCCAAAAACAATATAACCAAATTCAACCTAGCCTTTTCCATAAAATTAAAAAAAAAAAACCCTCAGACGTTTCAGTGTTTTAGGTTTTCATTTTCTTTCATTTTCTCGGCCTCCAAACACTTCTCTCTCTCTCTCTCTCTCTCTCTCTCTCTCTCTCTCTCTCTAAATTCGGGCAAAGAAAAGCAAAGCAAAATCTTGGTTAAGCCATTGGCTTTGGCTACTACGTCTTGTGCCTTTTGCAAAAAACCTTCTTTGCTCGACGACATCGTTTCCATCACCTTCAGCAATTTTTCTGTTATCGACACCGTTGATGACGGGTTCAGATCCGAAATCAGTTTCGCCACCGATTTTATTGCCCCAAGTTGGACCAGTTTCGATCTTGCTCGTTTCGGCATTGAGATTCAGATCAAGCATGACAGTCCTGCTTCGATTACAGATTCGTTTTCTGGAGATATTAGTTTGAGTAATTCCTCCAATAAGCTTTCCTTTTCTGTGATTATGAGCTTCTATTCGGTGTTGTTTGCGATTGTTTCCAAAACTCTAGCCGATGCGATTTTTGACTCTGTGCTTCCTTGCTGTAAAACCTGAAGAATTGAGGCTAAGGAATCAAGGTCCGTCTTCAAAAACAAATCCCTCAGCTGCTCTTGCTCTTCGATTTTGCTCAGTACCAATTCCAAAACCATAACCACTTGTTCAAGAAAATGGTGGTTGTAATTTCTACATGTTCCTTCAGCAGCAAACGCTTTCGAGACGACGTTGTTGATGGTAGAGCTTCGTCTATGAAAAATGCAAGCTAGAAACTTTTTCTCTATTCTTTTTTTTTTTTTTTTTGGTAAACAACTTTTTCTCTATTCTTTGTTTGGTTAGTTAGAAAGTGACGGAATTTGAAGGAAAAATGTTCATTTTCACTTTAATGGCATTTTGGTAATTTTGATAATTGGGTAATTGGGTAAGTTGGGGTTTACCCATAATAATTGGGTTGGGTTAGATTTGGGTTAGAAGTAATTAGTTAAATGGGTTTTAATGGGTAAATGGATTTTATATACCCAACCCAATAATGCCCACCCCAAACCCACCCATTTGACACCCCTAGAATGAAAGTTATTTATCCAAATAATAACAATAATAATAAAAAGAACAGAGAAAAGAAAATTTGTGTTAGTTGGTAGTTGTTCATTCACCATGAAAACTAGTTTTATGTGATGTGGATTAAGAACAATGAAAGGGTTCCAAAACCATGCATTTTTTTGTTAACAAACTAGTGAGGTACGCTAAAGCTTCAAAGAAATGCATGTGGAAAGCAATTTTTTTAATGGTGACTGAAGGAAATGTGCTTTGGTTTTGTTAATTATTTTTGTTTGTATGTAGCCTAAAAATTGACGTGAACACTGTGCTAATAGAAGTGAACTAAGGAACATAAGCTTATGTTTTTGCCATTTTCAAGTCTTGGTAATGTGTATGTGACTTTCAAAAAATAAAAATGAAAACCTAAAGATAGGGATATGTGGCTCATTGGCATGTCTCCTCCACAACATTTTTTCTGTTTTGCCAGGATGTTGGTTTGTGGTTGGAAGAGATAAACCTTGGTAGTTACCGCCAGATTTTTAAAGAAAATGGTGTCAATGGAGAATACCTGGAAGGCATGTCCATGTTCACTACTGAGCAGATTCTTCGGTTTATAAGACGATGCCACATGAAATGGGGAGACTTCATCACTCTATGCAAGGAACTCAGGCGAATTAAAGGTCTCTCTCTCTCTCTCTCTCTCTCTCTCTCTCTCTCTCTCTCTCGCGTGTGTAGGTGCAGGGATAAATGCGTGTGTACAGCAAATTTTTGTATCTGATGACTGTCACTGAGAAGTTAGTTTAGCGTGAGAAAATTTGTTTAGTCATGCTACTTCTTAGAAGTTTTATGGTTAGAGAATTCTGATTATGTCTGTGGTCTCTTCTGGAAGAAGCTTTTGTGATCACTTTTTTCTCATGACAACTTCAGAATGCCTCAGTTGTGAACTTATAAAATCTTGGCATTGTTGAATATGCTTCATATGAGGGTGTGCTTTGGAACGTTAACAATGTAACTTCTATGGAGGATGGCACTCCATTCCCTTACCTGAGTATTTTGTAACCTTGAATGTTCCTTGTTTTTAGTGGTTGTTTTCTTATAAAAGTACAATTGGCATACCTTTTGGGATTGAATCCCTGGCCTCACTCTCCCACCCTTTTTTATTGGCCAAAAGAAACATGGGGAGAAAGGGGGAAAGCCATTTGGTCCAAAGACCATAGGTGTCATATTTTATTGTCGAAGATCTAAAGGAAAAATCTCAGTGCTTCACTAATGCTGTATTTTGTATTTTGTAAACTGAAGGCTGTTGAGTAATTTTGTACTTTCATTGTTAATGTTAATAGGAGGAAAATTCTAATCTTTCTAAAAACATGAAGGAAAATGGGTTGTTTATATTTATGAGATGTGTTTCTCTTGAGGAATAGGTTGGCTGTGACTGTTTCATTCTTCTCAAATATCTAGGTCATTTTACTGATAAGCACAAATGTTAGTCATGATATTGCATTTCCAGTCAGCTGCACTACTAAATTTTCATGTTATTCCATTTTTCTGTCATAACAACTTGAACTTTAATTGAGAAACTGATGTGTAGTATCTTTTTTATTCTTTTGAGTAATGAAATGAGTGCCTCCTTCATCTTTTGTTTGTGTGTGTATGCAGTACTCTCTCTTAAATAATGAAGTTGATGCATGGTTCTCTAGATAAAGTCTGTGTATTTTTAGGAAGATATTTGTTATTTACTTCTGGACTGGATACTTAGCTGTGTATACTGAAACCTATTACATCTCCAGTGGCTTGCCTGAAAGGGGAACAAAAGGTCCGCCGGCCGTGGTGGGCTCCATCTTGTCTCTCAGTACTCTTTGTCAAGGTGGCAAAACGTAACAGACAGTCGCGAGTTGTTTCCTTGAAACTGGAACCGTGATGCAAGATCTGCTTTATGTGTATGTATTTTTTTTATTTTTTTTAAGTTTCTTTTTGTTTAGAGAACAAAAACAGAAAGTAGGAAAGAACCTTTTTTTTGGTCTTGAATCTGGCAAAGGTTGCTGTTTGTTCTCTTTAGGGAACTATATTTTACATACAAGCCCTTTAATGTTTTAATTTCTGTTGGTTTTTATAGTTCATATTCTATCCTAATCTGTGGAAAACAAAACAAAGAGCATTTTTTGAGTAATCAAGATAACTCCCCTACTCTGTGACTAGTACTACCATGTTTTCAGTATAAGAAACCATGTATGATAACGGGCTTAGGATAACAAAAACACCAACCAAACCTTAGTCCCAAATTTTTTAGAGTTGGCTGTGGATCCTGGACATATCAGTCAGTTGGTTACACACTCTTTTCCTTAAGTAATTTATATCTGAAGTCATAGTTTCTATTACTTCATTATTATGATTAACAGTTTTCAATTTTCCATAAAAAGTTTCCCAAAATTGATGATTAATGTATGTCCTTAACCGATCCCTTATTATTATTATTTCTCCCCCTTTGTTATCGTGGGAGAGAACCTTTTGTCATGTCTTGAAAGAAATGGACATTGATGTGAGCAAGAAAAGGGAAACGAGAGAAAAGAACCAGAGTGGTAAATGAGAGAAGCGAGACACAGATCACAAATCTTACCTATTAATATGTGTAGTGGAAAATGCATTCATTATTACTGGTAGGTGTGAGATTTGGTTCTAAATTTCTAGTATTGAAAAGATGCGTTATTAGCTTTAGTAAGGTAGCTGCGTATTTACCACTTCTAAAAGGTTAGTTCGATACAGTAAATAGCGTTGTGATTATTTTAGTAGTTGGACATGAGACAACGGTTGCTTCTCACACACAGAGAGAGAGAGAGAGAGAGAGAGAGAGAGAGATCATTCCTACAGATGGATCCTTTTTTGTTTGCACTTTGGTCGGTCAATATTTATGTACTAATTCAGACTCCAATATTGCAAACGAATAATTGAGTCTTATAATTATCTAGAATTGGTCCTTGTAGTTGAGAAGTTGATCTGATTATACAAGCTAGTTGATAAACCCACTTGAGTCCACGGATGTACCAGTCTCTCTTATTATTATTATTATTATTATTATTGATACACGATATGTTAGATATCCTAGAGGGTCCACTTTTTTTTTTTTTTTTTTCCTTTCTTTTCTTTTTTTATTTATTTTTTTATTTATTTTTTTTTTTTTAGTAGAAATGATGGTAGACTTTATTTATTCAGAATTATAGTGTATAAGGAAGAAAGAAAAAAGATGAGCATTTTTCTAACAAAACAATAACCACCTCATTCTTTTTTGCAATGCCAGCAGAAGCTAGAGCAACACAATTACATCATAAAAAAGGAGCACTAACAAAGAATATATAAACAAAACACTCACAAATAAAGCTTAATATCCTCAGAATCCAAGCAACTTCTAAAAAGCAAATTCTGTCTGAAGCCGATGGTAGTTTAGGTTACGTATTTTCATGGAGGAAAAGGGGGTTGAGTACCAACCCGAAAGGAAGAAGATAATGATTGCTTGCCTATCTCAATTGCTTGTCTCTTGTGATGAGAGTTTCCAACAAGTGAAGAAATAGTTTCAGAAGCTTTAGTGGCTGTTTGTTTGATAAATGGGTGATGTTATGAGAACTATTTGTATTTGGAGAGGGGTTTGTAGATTTACATAACATACGTTTCCAAGTCCTAAAAGATGGTTTGGTGGGGCTCGAAACCTCAACCAGATCGCCCTAAATTATCTCCATATCAACATCCACCACTGTTTCAAAAAAACAGATTCCCATTATTTGAAAATTGTTTAACTTTATCATTTATCTCAATAGGGCACGTCTATATTGGGGAGAATTCAAACTCAAGTTATCATGATTTAGACAAACGTCTATTGAGGATAGATGTTGGATTGAATCAACATTCCCAACATTGTATCCATTTGTAGTAGTGAGATTAGAATTTGAGATTACCTTATCAGGAGCAGAGAGTGGCTTATCCGAAAGAATTATTGGAAGAGGATCAGGTTGAATAGGTACTTCATGGTTGCTATCTTGGAAAATACCGTTTGAATTTGAAAAAGGGGTAAAGCTCAAGGGAATCAATCCCTATCGGAGACCGTACAAATTTGACCAGTGGAACGATATGTTTTGGTACCAGTCAATACCAGTATACCATTTTGGATTTACTGCTATTTTTATATTTATAAATATATATATATATATGTATGTATGTATATAATAAAAATAAAAATTTACCATAAAAAATTACCTTAATTCAGAACAAATTATTCATAGTTTTAGACTTTACATCAATTATAAGAAAAAGAAAAAAAAAAAAAACACTATAAAAAGTAAAAAGCTTAATTGTTCATTGCATACTAAGAAAACACATAACACAAATAAGCTACCATTCTGTTCTTACAAAAATTCAAAAATTACAAAACTTAAAAAAAAAAGAAAAAAAAAGGCTTTTTCTGAACAGGCCGATGCACCTGGTACCAATCGAAACACCCGAAATCAACCGGTACACCCAGTACATGTCTGGTATTTAAACCGATATTAAACATTAGAGTTTCAGTACTGTGCACGTACCGATACGATACATACCAACCAGTACAGTTCGATATCCTCTTTCTTGAGAATAGAAGGTATCTTGTGAGACAGGTGCATGCGCCTGTCCCACCCAAGATTTTTTCCCTTGGTAAAGCTACCAGTTTTTTTCCCAGATTGGGTGAAATATTATCCCTCTCAAAAATTGAATGCAATTTGGAATTAGAGAGATTGATTCCTTTTCCCGCCCAGAATTTACACTAGTTTCTTCCATCGTGTTAAACACCACTTGAGAGTGTCGACGTTGAGTTGATTCTTCTTCATCCTCTTTTGACAATTGTACTTTATCTTCTTCATGTTGTATATCGGAAGGAAAATAGTTTGAATCTTTCCTCTGTACACCTTTTGGAGGTATGGATCAGAGCCATGGACTCCAAAAATCATCATCATCTGTCAAAAAACAGCTTAACTTAAGTTGGGGACATTCACAATCATAATGACCGTACGCCCCACATCGATAACAAAATAAGCAATCTCTCATATTTGAAAAATACCCAACCTTCATCTAATTCTTCAATATGAACCATTTTACCTCTCATGAGAGGCTTTGTGATGTCAATATTCACCTTGATGCAAAGAAAAGGACCCCAAGTGAGACCACTTTTGGAAGCATCAACTGTGATAAGTTTGACCAATCTCATTGGCTATGTAAGCTCCCACGTCCTTGTTCATGCTTTTAATGGGAATATTAAAAACCCGAATCCAAAATGGAGAATATTAGAATTTGACATTACTAAGGCTGAGATCTCTAATAAAACGTTTCATCAGAATAAGTCTTTTGTTAAAAGTCTAGGGACTTTTATCCAGATTTCCCTCAAGTTCTCCTCTTTATTATAGATAGCCAAAAATAAATTAATATCAACGGCTTTGATGACTACACCGTGAGAACAATACCAAAGTTGGTGAATGGCGGATTTGAAAGCTTCTTTGTTAAAATCCTTGTTGGTCCCTTTCAAAAAAAAAAATCCTTGTTGGTCGACAATTTGAACAAAATACTGAATTGTGCGTGCTATTTAAAGGGAGTCACTTTGTGTGATTTGACTGCCATTGCCCCTTTTATTTTTTTGTCAGAAATGCAAAAACGTTTCCAAATTCATAAAAAAAAAAAAAAAAAAAAAAGAGCAAAATCTCTTACAATGATCTTAATAATTTAGATGAGAGAGGTTAGAATCTTATGAAGGAACGTGAGTTGATAGCTTTTACTTTACAAGACCTCTAGGAGCCAGGGAGAGAAAATTTTGTTTTTCTGCCTTAAAAGGCGGATCCACTCTATGTTAATGGAAGCATAGCTCCCCCCTTCTTTCAGGGGGTGGTTTCTCAAAAAAAAAAAAAAAAAAAGGCGGATCCACTCTATGTTAATAGTTTTTTTTTTTTTTTTTTTTTTTTTTTTTAATATCATCAAACTAAGATTTGGCTGTAAGCTGTTGGCTGGTGGTAGCAATGATGGGTGGATGTGGTGGGTGTGGTATGGATGGATGTGGATGTGGAGGCTTTTTTTTTTTTTGGCTTTGCTGTTGTTTGTGGTTGCGTGGATCTGGCTGGTGGCTAGCGCGGTGATGGTGGGTGGAAGTCGTGGTTGTGGTATGGATGGGTGGATGTGGCCGCTGGCAGTACTGAGAATAGTTGGGTTGAGAGAGAGAGAGAGAGAGAGAGAGAGAGAGAGAGAGAGAGAGAGAGAGAGAGAGAGAGAGAGAGAGAGATAAAATGAATAAAGAAAGAATATTTAAATGAAGTGTTAAAAAAATAGAAATTTTAATGTAAGGGATATTATAAAGTGATGTGTTATATGTTATAAATTTGGTTTTTGAGATAGTAAATGCTTAATTTTTTAGAAGCTTTGATGAGAATGTTCTTAGAACATTCTCATTAAGAATTGTAAATGCTATAAATGCTAAATTTTAACATCAAGTTTGTAAAAAACATCCCCCTCAAAAAAAAAAGTTTGTAAAAAACATATGAATTGTAAATCCTATTAATTTTGCAATCTAGCTACAGTGGGCTACTATCTCTAGCAGCCCACTATAGCAAGATTGTAAAAAAAAAAAATAATTTGTTTAATGATAGTTGTTGGGTACAAAAAACATGATATGAATGGTAGTTATTTGAAAACATAAAGAAAGAATAAAGAAAACATAAAAAAAAAATATTTAAATGAAGAAGTAAAATAATAGAATTTTTAATATTGGGTGTATTGTAAAGTGAGATGTGAAAATGAATAAAGTAATTTTTAAGATGCTAAATGCTAAATTTTTTACAATTCTTAATGAAAATGCTCATAAGATTTCTTTGTTTATTTTATAATTCAGTGTTAAAGTCGATAGATTTGAACGCGAATGCTTTTTGTTAGAAAAATTAATAGATGCTATTTGATTTACAAAACAGTGGGCAGTCTGAGATAGGCCTGGGCGGCTGGGCCAAACTTAAACCTATGTGCAATGCCAGGCCCGAAGATCAGGTCAAGCTTGACCAGTTAGAAAGGTTCATGAACCACTTCCTCCCATCAAAGTTATTGTTAACCCAATAAATATCCGTTTGCTCCCATAATTATTACATTATTATTGTTATTGTTATTGGAGAATAATTCTTTTTTGCAAAATAATGAATTTATTGTTTCTCCCTCAATAAAATGCATATAACGAGACTATTAGAGCATCTACGTGGGTAGAGCTATTTTTTAGTTATTTGTATTACAAAAAGTTATTTTATCAATTTTACTAATTCACTTTACAAAACATCCAACATCAATAATTTTATTTTAACTTTTAACATAATAAAATAATATAAACAACACAATAAAATAATATAACTATTACCTTAAACAATTTATTTATTTTTTATTTTTTCCCTATTCTTCGTTGTCTTTATCACTATCTTCAGGCACCACTTCCACCACCAGTGTGAAACTCAGCACCTAGCAACCCCAAATCAACACAAACTCAGCACACAAACACAAACACAAACCTAGCACAAACTCAGCAGAAACCCAGCACAAGCACAAACACAAACACAAACACAAACTTAACACAAAAACACAAATCCAGCACAAACTCGGTGGCGATGGGGTTTTAGTAACAGATTGGCGATGGGGCTGGGAGAGATGGGGTCTCAGCGAGATGGGTCTGGGGAGATGAGGTCTCGATGGGATGGGTCTGTGGGTCGACAAGATGAGTTTGGGGAGATGGGTCTGTGGGTCGGCGAAGCAGAGAGGAGATGAGGGAGGCGCTAGAGAGAGAAAAAAAATGAGAAGGAAAAAAAGAAGAAACTTAGAAAGGAGAGAAGCCGGAGAGAGTGAAAGAAAGAAAAAGAGAAATTATTTTTTCAATGAGAAGAGAGAGAAGTTTAGTAATAATATATATATATATATATTTGCTACAGTACATAGCTATTTATGGTAGCAAGAAGCTAAAAAAATTTAGCTATGACACCACTACTGTAGCATGCTTTTTAAGAGCATCCACAGCAGTGGAGCTAAAAATTTAGCTTTTTAACTCCACCAAAAGTTACTTTATCTATTATACCTATACACATGCTGCAGCAGTGGATCTATTTTAGCTTTCAATACAATAAAATAATATAAACATCACAATAAAATAATATATCTACTACAATAAAATAATATCTCACTATAATAAAATAATATATTCACTACACTCATACATCACAGCCACACACAACCACAACCACCGCCGCCGCCACCACCACCGCCACCACCACCACCACAGCCCACAACAAAAGAAAAATCACAGCCCCACACACACAACCACCACCACCACCACCACCACCACCACCACAGCCCACAACAAAAGAAAAAAAAATTAACCAAGTCCACACATCACAGCCCCACACACACAACCACAACCACAACAACCACCACCACCACCACCACCACCACCCAACAAAAGAAAAAAAAATCAACCAACCACCTACCACACCACAACCCACACCAGGAAAAAAAAAAAAAAAAACAAAAAGTGCTGATCGGCGTGGGACGGGATGGCGTGGGACGGCAACGACGTGGACGGCGACGGCCTGGGACGACAACGGCGTGGACGGCGACGGCCTGGGACGGGATGGCGTGGGACGGCGTGGGCTGAGGCGTGGGCTGGGAGGGCGACGGCGTGGGACGGCGTGGGCTGGGACGGCGTGGACGTGGACGGCGACGGCGACGGCGACGGCGTGGACTGGGAGATGAGAGCTTGAAGAGAGAGATGAGAGAGATGAGAGCTGATGAGAGAGATGAGAGCTGATGAGAGAGACGGTGAGATTATTTTAATAGAGGATTGAATAAAAAATTAATTTTTTTTTAGATGTGTGCTACAGTGCACATCTATTTATAGATGTGCACTGTAGCAATTCATCTATAATATTTACCTATAGCACCACTGCTGTATGCGTTTTTTTGTGTTTTTGGAGCTAAAATTTAGCATTATAGCATTATAGCTACACTGCTGTGGATGCTCTTAGTAGTGCTAAAAATAGCAATATAGTTATTTAGCACAACCAATATAGATGCTCTTATAAGTATAAAACTCCGCAAATTTGAATTGTTTTCAAAATCTTCACACTATGCTGCAATCTCAATCAATTAAGAATTTATCACAGTTATACTTTTATACTAATAGAACGACAAAATTAGGCTTTTCATTTGCTACAGGATTTGTACAGTTTGAGCTTCTATTTTTTTATCTTGTTTTCTCAAAGGGTTTGTAACGTTATAATGAATAAGATTTTCCTAATCCTTCTCATGGATCACTAAATTTTTATAATGATTTTAAAATTAATTATATTATCGTTAGGTCAATTTCACTTTGGTCCTTTTTAAGATCAACTGTGTCAATTCAATCCTTAATTTTGACTTTGTTTCAATGTTGTCCTATTAATACAAAATGTGAACGTGCCTAAAAATTACTCCTCTTATTCAATCTTTCTATCTACATATCTATAAAAGTTGGATCCCACAATTAATGGATGCACACAACGATGACAAGTGGCACAATCCTCTATCTATTTAGAATAACATGGACAATGGTGCCACATGGCAAGTAGCAATTTATCCATAACATAACACACATGACATGTGTCAATACATTTAATTCTAAATTCTAAATTAATGGTAGTTACAAATATTAATGGTACTATTATTTTTTAAATTCCTTTTGAAAAACCTGTCACTATTATGGAATTGAACACGTTTGAAATTATGTAGTAATATTTGTGTGACTATTCACATTTAGAACACATAATTTACAGTGAGTTCCAGTTAATTCAATTAGTAAAATCTCTAATGGATGAATAAAATATCTAATGTTTAATTCCTGCTTATACCAAAAACCTATTGGTGTCTTGATCTGATGATAAAGAGCAAAATCACAGAAGTAGACGTCATATGTTGAAACTCTATCAAAAAAGAAAAGAAAAAAAGAACACATAATTTACAATTATTTATGTGTGGGCCAAGGTGAGTTAAGGGATATTAGGCCTAGATAGAAATCTATGAAGGCCTAACTAAACGTTCATATGGAGTACCCGGGTTTAAATAGTCCGAGGAAAGAGTTAGTTCGAAGAAGATGTTAGTTTGAGGAAAGAAGTGAACCAAGGGGATAGAGAAATGATAGGGCATACCAAGGGTGTTGGTTGAAGGAAGCAACAGTAGCTCATTTGAACAAAAGTTGGGAGAAGTTTCCTGACAAAGCCACCACCCCCGCATTAATGATTGAATGACACTTGAACAGTATACAGCCTATTACTTGCTCAGCACAACCTCAAAAGGCGGTGAGAAGAAAGATGGGGCAAATATCTTGTCTGAAAGATCATCCACTCTATAGGTGGACGGCAAAGATTGAAACATTAGAGCCATAAATAGAGAAAGACCCCCCATGAACATGGATTGGATCCAAGAAAAAGAGAACAAGAGAGAGAGAGAGAGAGAGAGAGAGAGAGAGAGACTCTATAACACTGAATATAGTTGAGTCTCGTATTCCCATCCTAGAACAAACACTCAGATTTTACGATGTAGATAAAACAATCAAGAATTGATCTCATCTATTATAAGTTGGACTTGTGTCATTGTTTCTTCCTTTGTCATGTTGAATTATTGTTTTAGCTCAATTGTTGGTCCAAACATCCATCTCTTACAAATTAATTACTTCGTACAAAAGCCCCACCCATTAATCAGGGTCTTTGGTTTTTGAGCTATACAATATATATCAAACATATGCAAGGATGAATCCAGAATTTTAAGCTCTTGCCACGGGGGAGGGGGGGGGTGTAAGCAAAAAAAAAAAAAAAAAAAACTCTCAATAAGCATCCATATAGTATTAACAAACTATCAACCATAAGAGATCTGAGATTCAATTTCCGTTTATACCAAAAACCGAATAATGTCTTAGTCTGATGGTGAAGAGCATAATCATCAAAAACATACACCATATGTTATGAAACTCTATTAAAAATGTATATATATATATATATATATATCAACCAAAACAAATACACAAAATCATTTTTTATTAATATATTAAGATGCAATCATCTACCAACAAAGACAAAAAAAAAAATATACATATATATATATATATATATATATTGTTTCTTAATATTGGGCTGGCTAGGCTTTTTATATTTTTTTAAGTTTTTGAGTTGAGTAATTGCTAGTTAGGCTAATTGGAGAGAGGGGGGGGGGGGGGTTAAGGTTATGAAATAGGAGGCCAATTGCAAAAATGAAAAGATATAACTAATAAATATTCCGGCCCCTGGACCTCCCCTTGGGTGGATGAAAGTATATCATATTTTGGTAATACCAACTCAGCATCTGTTTTGGTATTTCCTACCCAATAAATGAGTGACACCTGTTTCAAAAAACCATATCAAACTACTCCAATAAATGATTAATTTATCTTCCCGATAGTATAGAAGATTGTGATTAATTTATTGGAGTAGTCTGATGTGGTTTTTTGAAACAGGTGTCACTCATTTATTAGGTAGAAAATACCAAAATAGATGCTGAGTTGGTATTACCGAAATATGATATACTTTTTCCTTGGGTGGAGTCCATCCCTCAACATAAGTCAAATTTATAATTTATTACTTAAATATATCCATTTAAATAAGCATCATCATTAGAAGACTTTACTTAAATATATCCATTTAAATGAGCATCATCATTAGAAGACTCAAAACAGTGTAGTTTTGCATTTTTGTTTTCCCCTCTATTACCTTTTCAAATTACCTATGAAAAGTGATTTTTTTTTTCTTTAATTTATTTCTTATCTAATTATCTAATTAGTTGTTGCCCTTACCCGTTACAATACATTTACTCTAATTAGTTCTCACCCCTCTTCATTTGTGTGTTTTTTCCCCCACTATATATGAATCAGTTTGCACAGCTCTCTCTATCTCTCCCTCATCAACTTTTAGAGGCTTCTTAGAATGTGCGATTGGCAAAAAAAATTTTTTAGAGAGTTTTAATCTATGAAATTCGCTGCCTATGATAACTCTTTATCATCAAATCAAGACACTAAGAAATTTTTTGTGTAGACGATGATTGAATCTCAGATCTCTAATTCAACTATCAGAGACTTTATCAGTTGAGCTAACTGGAAGTCTGGAACCCACTGACAAAGATTATATTGTTACATTATAGCTGTAAAGATGATTCTAACATAGATCAATTTCAATCCGAGGCATGTTATTCTAACATAGATCAATTTTTTTTTAGTTCATTCAAATCCTTTTGTAACTTTGGATTACTAGTTCAATACATCAGCCATGTTTTTTAGTTCACATATATATAAAATTTGTGGCTTTAGATTGCAGTTTCAATCCGCATAACAAATGCATGCTCTATCAAGTGTGGTGAAACCCATAGCTCTCGCACTCTCTTTAACCTTTTGTGTAACAAATATTGGAGAAATTATAGAGTTCTCTGGTGGACCACGTCACTTATCCACCATTCCACTAAAAACCTTTCATTTGTTTAAAATTGCTGAGTCAGTAATTAATTTCTGTTTAAAAAAAATTTCTAACTAACAATTTTAAACAAGTGGCAGTTTTTTAGTGGAATGATAGACCACATCACTTGTCCACCATTGGCATGTTATAATTTCTCCAAATATTGGCCGTTGAAAAATAACGTTCCAATGAATTTTAGTAAACTTTGGCTTATTATGTTTGTAAAAGTCCCAAAGTATTTGGTGTTTTTATTTTTGTGATTGTTGTCTGGCATGCATTTGGTGAAATTATTTTTAGGTATGTGGTATGTAATTGTTTCAATGTGTTAATCATGTCCTTTGCTTCATTTACTTATTTATTTATTAATTAATTTGTAAACACTGACATGGATGAGAACAAGCAAGTTACTAGCGTATCCCTTATTTGAAGTTTTTTTTTTTTTTTTTTGGGAAGACCTTATTTGAAGGTTTAATCATTAAGAATGGACTGCAAATCTTAGTCTCACGTAGTCAGTCTCACAAGTTATTAGTGTATCCTTTACTTGAAGTTATTTTTTATTAGTGTATCCTTTACTTGAACCAAATTAAGCAATGGAATCCAACCATATAACAGCATCTATTAAATTTTTTAAAAGGAAATTTATGTGAAAACTAATATTTACAAATAAAAAAACACCCATGCAAAGTACGGGCCAACAGCTAGTTATAATAAAATTAAGAAGGCTAAATTACAAAATATACTTTCTAACTTTGTTCAAAATTCATTTCAGTAGCTTTCAAAAAAAAAAAAAATATCATTTCAGTCCTATAATTTTGGTTTTAATCATTTTAGTCCTCTAACTTTAATGGTTATTCAATATAGTCCTTCTGTTAAAAGTTCATTGGCAGGCACCAAAAATTAAGGGTATTTTGGTATTTTTAAGCTTCTTAATTAAAAAACTAATAAAAAATAATTTTTTTTAAAAATATTCTCACTCTCCCTCTCTCTAATCTGCTCTCTCTCCCTAGCCTCCATTGCAAGTTCCTCGATCCTTCAAGTTCGACCAATTGCACAATCCAATCTCAACAGGTACGATGAGGAGGTCGATGTCAAGGTTGATGATTTCATCAATAGGTTTACGCAATAGTAATGTTTTGACGATGGGTTTGTTTTTGAGAAAGAATAGTTTTGAGGATGCTGGGTTTTGGCTGAATGAAGAAGAATCTACTTTTTTGCCTTTTCTTTTTGTTGTTTGGTTGCTAAGAAATAGTTATTGGGTATTTTTTTTTTTGGAAACCTGATTGGGAATTTCATTAACTAGAAATTGATGGGTACATCCAAAGCTAATTGATCAACAAGGAACAAAGGTGGCTCTTCAAGCCAAACTAGTTTAGCAGAAGACAACTTTGTACTATTTGCTAAAGTACTGCACTGTTTGCTTGTCTGTGTTTCTATTGAAGATCAATCCTTCAAAAGGGGCGTAGCCAGGAATAATTACTTGGAGGGCCAGGTTGTAACAAAGATATACTAAATATAATTCTTAAGTCTATTGAATACAAAATTATCAACTTTCATATATCATCATATACTTGAACATTAATAAACATGAAAAATTGTCTAGTTCAATGTAGACGTACAAAAAAGAACATTCACATCAAATCATGCCTGACGACAATTTTTCATGGAATAAAATTCATCCATTATCATCTTTACAGTGAAATTCCTTGCAATTTCCTTCTCTATATAAACTATCATATTATCTGCCAAAAGCTCATCCTCCATTCTATTACGAAGTATTGTTTTTAACAGCTTCATAGTTGAGAAAGCTCGTTCTGTAGTTGCTGTAGAAACTGGAAGGGTCAACACAAGACGAATAAGTCTATCAATCAAAAAATAGATTTTAGACTTTCCTGAAATTTTTAATCCCCTACATAGCTCGAAAATTGTACTTATATTCTGAAAATCTGGATGTTTTATCACATTAAGCTCATAATGTTGCAATTGAGACTCCAAAAGTTCTTGTTCATGTTTAGTGAAATCTTGAGGATAATATTTCTTAACCAAATTGCATATATCAACAATTTTGAATAATCTAAAAGCATCATTGGGATTTAAAGTTGAACTAAGAATGACAAGTTCCATTGTTAGCTCACAAAATCTACTTTTCAATTCTTGCAATTGAAAGTCTATTGCAACTGTAAATATGCAAATTCTAAAATGATGTTCCATTGTTAAATCTTCATCTTGACGACGATATCTACCTCGACCTTTAGTGTAACGAGCATTCATATTAGGAATATCAATTTTATGTTGCTCACAAAATGATATAACACTAGCAAGTAAAGGCTCCCATCCATCATCTCTAAACTTTTGAATAAGTTATTTTGTAGTTGAAACTAAATGTATGACATTTAAAAGGTCTTGAGAATGTTGTTGCAAAACTTGACAAAGAAAATTAGTAATTCCCATTATCTCTTTCATCAAATGCAAGATTAAAATAAATTCAAATGATGTTAATATCTGATAAGCTCCATCGGCATCACTGCGTTGTTTATAGTTAGCCCTTTCCTCAGAGATAGTGTTGATAACTTTGCAAGTAGCATCAAACATTTTAATCAAACTACAAATAAATTGAAAATGAGATCCCCACCTAGTATCTCCAGCTCGTTGCAAAGTACCAATCTGGTTTGCACCTCTTCTAGTCTCAATTTCATTAGAAGTAATCATATTCTCAACTTGTTCTACTTGAGCATGTTGCAATTCATTATTACGCTTACTAGAACCAACAACAATATTGATAATATTAACCAAATGATCAAAGAACCGATGAACATCTTTTACTTCTCTAGATGCTGTAACTAAAGCTAATTGCAACCTATGAGCTATACAATGTACATAATAAGCATATGGACAATCTTTAAGAAAAAGAGCTTGCAATCCATTCCACTCACCATGCATGTTACTAGCCCCATCATATTATTGACCTCAAATATTTTTAATGTGGAGGTTGTAATGAGAAAGGACAGCATATATCTCATTCTTTAAAGTCAATGCAGTGGTGTCTCTAACATGCACAACATGAAAGAAACGCTCTTTAATGAAACCTTATTTATCAACAAACCTCAAAATGATGGCCATTTGCTCTCTCCTCGACACATCCCGTGCCTCATCAATAAGAATGCAAAATTTTGCATCCTCAATTTCTTCACGAATAGCATTTTGCACATTACTAGCAAAAATATGCAAAATCTTCTTTTGAATTGTGAGTGATGTATATTTGGCATTTGCTGGAGCATTTTTCAAGAAAACACTAGCTACTTTGTCATTGAAAGTTGATGTGAATTTTATCAATTCAATAAAATTACCTTTATTTTTTGAATCAAGACTTTCATCATGACCTCTAAAAGCACAAGCTTGGAATGCTAGCCATTGAGCACACTCTATTGAGGTTTTGAGCCGCAATCGTTTATTTTCTAATTCTTTTGATGTTTGTTTCTCAATTAGCTTGTCAATAAGTCGTGAATAATTTTTTAAATCCTTGCAACATTTCACAGCAATTTTATGTGTGGAGTTTGGATCTTTCCCTACATGACGAATTAAAGGACAATTCATTCAATCTTTCACCTTTTTCAAATTATTAAAACCTGTTGAAATGAATGCATCTGATTCGGGACGACTTATTGGTTTCTTACTAAAAAGGTAACAAGGTAGACAATATATTGCATCCATTGAAGGTGAGTATTCCAACCAATCCTTTTGTAATTCAAACCATGAAGGTTGAAATCAATGACGATGAGTATCATCATTATATGAATAGTCTATATTTTTAGGTTGATATAGACCTTCTTTGAGATAAGCTCGTCAGATTTCATCTTGTTTGTTGATAGGGAATTCACATTTTTGTTTACGTGATCCTGGATCACGATCTATCTCTTCAGATTGAATTCTTGAACATTTGGAGGGGTGTTCATCAGGCATTGAAGTATCAACATTTGTTTCTACAACCACAGGTGTCCTAATTTCTGAATTACTAACATCTTTTTTCTTAAAGAATGCATCAATTGTTTTTCGTTTGCTCACAATTCTTTTAGCTTTAAGAATATGACTCAAAAATTAAACTGAAAAAGAAATTTAAAAAATGAAATTTTAATTATAAATTTTTACTTAGTTATATAGATGTTATTCATACTTAAGAAAAAACAAAATTTCCACTATAATTTAAGCAATTAACCCATCAATCATCATCATTCCTATTATTAAAATTTTCCTGTATTTTAATTTTTTTTAATACAACTTTAATTAATAATAACCCCTCAAACAAAAACAAAAATTAAACACACAAGTATTTGTACACAACATAAACCAAACAATTTAACAACTCCAACAGCCACATGATATCTAACTAATCAAAAATAGGTAATAAATCAAAATAATTTTACCTTAGAAACTTTATCTTCACATAATCACAAAGTGCAAAAATGGGTGGGCCATGTGGCAATGCTTATTGCCTACTAATGGATTCTCGAAAATTAGTAAGCTGAAAATCTCGAGCGTTAACGATCTTAAGGCTGTTGGTGAATTCTGAAAAAGCAAACAGGAAAATCAGAGGAGACTAGTGGAAGCTGGCCAAGAATCCTTCGATGGCTAAGTTAGTATTTTTGTGATTCCAAGTATAATGGAAGTGTCTGAATGAATTACCTTATCGTAGATGAATGCTTATATAACGTACATGAAACAGTTATTTCATTTTAGTAACTTCTCCTATTGTTGAGGAGTCTGGAAAACTTGGAAGCAACTCCCATAACTGCCATGAAAGTTGTATTGTTTGGCCTTATTTTCTCTAACCGTTGTTGGCAACGGTTCATAGTAAATGAACTTCTATCATTTACTTCCACTCCGAAGTGCAGGTGTAGTGTCCATCCCAAAGCTGTATAGAATTGGGTACACATATCACTTGTTCTGTGTTTTAGGGACGAACAAGCTTGCCTAGGACAAGATTTTTATGCAGCTTGCTACTCTTGATCAGGACAACTCTCATGGATGAATCTGGAGTTGTTTTCTTGCACCATCAGTTGCCCCCTCGTCCATGGGTCGTCCAGGGAAATGTATGGCTTGATCTTTCTCTAGACGTGCATATTTTTGTCAGTGAATTGGTATGTCACGTGTCATGATCTTATTGGTGAAAAAATCACGTCGATTGATTTGACCATGGAGCATGCCACGTGTCCACCGTTGATTTGTTGTGTCGTTTCAGGTGCTAGGATTTATTGCCTATAAATAGTAGAATACCTCCATTACCCTTCTCATTTCTAAAATTTCCTTCCTCATCCTAGATCCTCGTCTAGAAGTTTCCTGCGTCTATAGCCTTCCCTCATTCTAGATCCGGGTATTTTCTTTATCTTCGTCCTTAGTTCTTCAGTTTTCTTAAAAATGTCTGAGATTGTGCTTTCCTCGTCTAGTGATAGTGTGGATAAGGCTATAGACGAGTATAATGACCCTAGCAGTTTTAGTGGTTCTAATGATAGCAACAGTAGTGATAGTGATAGCGATAGTGATAGTGATAGTGGTAGTAGTAGTGAGGGGAACACTATGGACTAGTATGAGTCTAGCATCCCTAGGTTTCCTTTGGAAGTTTTTCAGGAGGAGCTCAGGACGAGATCTGAGTCTGGCTCTAAGGCTGGCATGAGTGCTCCCTCGTCTGTTGATTAAGACAAGGTTAAGGTGGTTTATAGTTGTGCCATAGGAGTAGCTTCAAAGACGGACGACAAGAAGTTAGATTCACTCAAGAAATGGTACCAGATCCCAAACGAGCTTAACCCTAGGTTAGCCGTCGAGGGAGAATGGTGTTGTCAGCCTTGTTTTGGGATAGGTATTTATGATGCTTATCTTTTAGGGGGTCTTAGATTACCTTTAAACACTTTTGCTAGGGAATTGTTGACTGGGCTAGGTTTAGGAGTTTGTCAGTTTAATCCCAATGCATGGAGATTAGTCATCTCCATGCAAGTTTTGTGGAAGGAGGTGTTTGAGGGGAACTGTCCTCTTACCATGGATGAGTTCCTCTACTTTTATAAGCCCTTTGAGATTAACCAATCCCTTGGCTTTTATCAATTCATAGCTAGAGGGAGAGATTATAGATTAATTAAGTATTTAGTCACCTCAAATAGGAACTAGAAGACGGAGTTCTTCTTTGTCTCAGGTTTCTGGGCTGGACACCCTACTGAGGTTGACAGGGATCCATTTCCTCCCTACACAGGGGAGTTAGGGAACCTTCGTCCTAAAGGTATGCTCATCCTAACTTTGTCATTCATTGTCTGTATTCTTATTTGTAGTTGTTTACAAATTCTAACTCTGGGTCCTTCGTCTTTATATATATATATATATAGGTGCTAGATGACCTCACTTGAGTAGACTTCATATTGAATGTGTTCAAAAAGCTCATCTATACACCGACAGAGCGTTTCATTCTTTGGTTAGTCTTCAACACCTTGCCATTTGGGGTTTAGGCCCTGAGCCTTTCATTGAAGCTCTCGCACACGAGACCACCGTCCATAGATGTAAGTTTTCTCTCTCCCTCCCTTTTATTTATCTATTTGCTTATTATCATTATTTTTTGTAATTGACGTCCTTCCTTTTAGGAATGGCGACTATGAAAGAAAACAAAGGCAAGGGGTGATGGATGAGGTAGTCAAGCAAGGGGTGCAATCTCAGACTCGTCCATCAACAGGTGAAAAATGAAAAAATATATCATCGAGGGTTGACTTAGGTGATCTCCTAAGTAGGCGTAGTAGGGAGAAGAAACACAAGTCGTCCAAGCCTCAAAACATCCAATTCACTCCTCCTCTCATCCTTGATCAAGAGCCCCCAGTGCAGATACTTGACTTAGAGCCTAAGGACCCTTCGTCTAAGAAGATTCCGTCTATAGTCCACGCACCCACCTCGTCTCAGCCTTTTAAAGAAGTTCCTCAACGCCTTCTTGGGAACAAGGACCTGGCTTGGGAGAGGTTCACAATGGCGGTGATAGACGCAAATGTGGCAACTTGCTACAACATGTCCTTGAAGGATTTTAAGCACTCTAGTATTCATGACCTCTTCAAGGTAAGTTAAAATTATATATATATATATATATATCTCATCTTTGTCAACAATGCAGACATATGTATTTGTTTGGTTCTAACTAAATCTTGATCCTTGTAGGCAATGTCTAAGTTCATTGTTGCGTCCAGGCAGGCAACTCATCTAGACAAGACAAGGATCCTGCTGGAGAAGAGGATCAAGAGGTGAAGGACGAGAGCAAGAAGTGGGCTAAGATGGCCGCTAAGGCTAAGGAAGAGGTAAAGGAGCTACGAAACCTTAATGAAGAGCTAAGGACTGACGCCCTCGAGAAGGACACTCGTCTTGACCACCTCTAGAAGAGGAACAACGAGTTGAACGCCCTTCTTGAAAAGGCCAACGGAGACGCAGTTGTAGAGTTTCAAGTGTCCAAGCAATTCACTGATTTGCTGGACAAGAACTATGCAGCTGGGTTTGAGGACTTCAGGCTAGATGCCATTGAGAACTTCCCTAACCTTGACTTCAGCTCTATAAAGCTTAACCTTGGTGCTGCTACAAGCTCCCTCATCCAGACGAGTTCAGAGGACGTTAATATTGAAGACAATGCTAGCACCCTTCCACCTCAGGATGACCCTGAGGACAATGCCCCTCCTGCCTAGAGACAAGATCTAAGCATTAAAGTTTCTTGTACTTTTTTTAAAAAATGTAATTCAAGTACATTAAGCTCATCCATGGTTTTAGGACGAGCTGTTTGAACAGTTATTTTTGTCAGGGTGTTTGGACGTTGGTTGTTTGCCCTTAAACAATTGCTTGATTTTCTTTTCTATTATTGTATGGACAAGAGTTCTTTTTCATGTCATTGTTTCAAATTTTTACTCATCCATAGTAGTAATTCCTTCTTGTTGTATATACTTATACATTTTCTTGTCATACTTTGAATTTGGCAGTATAACTCGTCTTTGTGAAATGGTGATTATCAACATTACTCATCTTTAAATTTAGTTGGTTTTCACCTTTAATGAAGATAAGACACAACTTTTCACTCATCCATAAATTGGATTGTTTTAGTAGGCGTCTTAATCAATAAGTTAAACACTTACTTATGCATTTCCTCATCCATGGGTTGGACATGCATTATGCTTTACCTTGTCCGTTATACGGACGAACATTCTCTGAACTTGCTGTATTTTGCTCAGGGAAGCTAAGGTTTTACCTCGTCTTTTACTTGGATGAGCATGCCTTGCTTTGCTTTGCTTTGCCCTTAGGAAAGCCTATTGATGTTACATCTCCACGTCCAGAGAATTTGCTCATCTTGAGTTTTTTTGCCTTTTTATGGGTTGATTTGAACAAAAGTAGTATGGAAATTAGGAATTCACACAACATTATGTATATAGCATAAATATTGTTCACATACGAGGCAAATGCTTATAAGCTAGTGCCTTCTAAGGAGTTAAATAAATATAGGCAATCCATAACTTCGTCCATAACTACATCATAATAATAATAAAATAATTCTATAAAATAATACTAAAGATACGTAGATAAACAAGCTCATATAGATAAACAGGCTCGTCCAAGATAACAATAATCCAGGCTGGCACTCTACTGGTAATATCTCCTCAGGTGTTCAATATTCCCAGGATGTTCCAATTTCCTTCCGTCCAGGGCCTCCAAGTAGTAAGATTCTTGTCTCTTACAATTGATAACTCTGTAGGGTCCTTCCCAATTAGGTCCCAATTTCCCATGAACTGGGTTCTTGGTCGCCAAAGAAACTCTTTTCAGGATGAGGTCTCCTATGTTGAATCGCCTCGGCTTTACCATTGCATCATATTGCCTAGTCATGAAGTTCTTGTACCTTGCTGTCCTTTGTTTTGTGTCCGTCCTTACCTCGTTTATCAAATCAAGGTTCAAACAGAGTTGCTCCTCGTTATCCTTATCTTGATACATCGTCACCCTGTGGTTGGCCATGTGTATTTCTGCAGGTATAACTGCCTCGCTTCCATAGACTAGCTTGAAAGAAGTTTCCCCTATAGGGGTTCTCACTATTGTCCTCTATGCCCATAAAACACCTGGTAGCTCATCCGGCCATACTCCCTTTGCCCCCTCAAGCCGAGTTTTGATGATTTTTAACAAGGATTGGTTTGTAACTTCAGCTTGACCGTTTGCTTGGGGGTGGGCGGGTGAGGAATAATGATTTTGAATTCCAAAGTGTTCACAGAAGTCCTTAAAAAGTGCATTGTCAAATTGTCATCCGTTGTCGGACACTAATACTCTGGGCACCCCAAACCTGCACACGATGTTTTTCCAGACGAAGTTCTTTACATTCTGTTGCATGATAGTTGCTAAGGGTTCTACTTCCACCCATTTGGTAAAATAATCTATTCCTACCACCAAGAATTTCATCTGTCTGGTTCAAAGTGGAAAAGAACCTAAGATATCTAGGCCCCATTAAGCAAATGGCCATAGGGCCATTATAGGGGTGAGATATTCTGACGGTTGTCTGGGGACATTACTAAATCGCTGACATTGATCACAAACCCTGACGTAAGCATTTGCATTTGCTTGGATGGTTAGCTAGTAATACCCTCCATGGACGACCTTGTGGATGAGTGACTTGGCTCCTGAATGGTTTCCAAGGCTCCTTCATGAACCTTCCTTAACATATAGTTTGGCTCGTCCAGAGCCAGACACCTGAGATAAGGTTGAGAAAAACCTCTCTTGTACAGTACTTCGTTCAAAAGGACATACCTGACTGCCTTAACCCTGAGTTTTCTGGCCTCATCCTTCTCTTCTGGGAGCTTCTCGTCTTTCAAATATGATATTATTGGGGTTATCCAATTTTCTTCATTTTCTATTTGTTGCACTTCTAGAAGATCTATACTTGGGACATAATGAACTTTATCAAACTCGTCCATGGCTTCATTCGCTGAAGCTTCTTTTGCTAAAGCATCCGCTTCCATGTTCTCTTCCCTCGGGATTTGAACGAAGTCAGTTTCTTTGAATTTCTTCACAAGTTGCAATACATTTTCTAGGTACTTTTTCATTCGTTCTTCCTTGGCCTCATACGTCCCATTTATTTGGCCCATGACCAATTGAGAATTCCCCATAATGAGTATTGATTTTGCTTCTACTAATTTGGCCAGTTCCAGTCCTTTAAGAAGGGTTTCATACTCAACTTCATTATTGGTTGCTTGATATTGCAGACGAATCTTATGCTTCAATTTATTTCCTTCCGGGGATTGTAGAACAACTCCTATTCCCCTTGCATGTTGTGTGGATGAACCGTCCACGTAGACGACCCACTTCTTACTGTCCTCTATCCCTTCTAAGTCATCATAGCCTGGTGTGAATTTCGCAATGAAATCTGTTAGGGCTTGAGCCTTTATCGCATTCTTTGGTTGATACCTGACATCAAACTCACTGGGCTCAACAGCCCATTGGATTAGTCATCCTGTGGCTTCCAATTTGTTCATGTCATTATTGAGCGGATAGTCCGTCATGACGTTGATTACATGAGCTTGGAAGTAGTGTGTTAGCCTTCTAGAAGCTGTTATTAGCATGAAAGCTAGCTTTTCTATTAGCGGATATCGTCCTTCCGCTCCCCTTAGTGCTCTGCTTGTAAAGTACATGGGCTTTTGCACTCTCCCTTCCTTCCTTATTAATGCTAAACTGATGACATGTGGGGTCACTGCTAAGTACAAATATAACTCCTCTCCCATCACGGATGGACTTAGTAAGAGTGCAGTAACGAGGTATGTCTTCAAGTCTTGGAAGGCTTTTTGGCATTCGTCCGTCCACTCAAGCGCTTTCTTAAGAACCTTAAAAAATGGTAAACATTTATCAGTGGCTTTAGATACAAACTTGTTGAGAGTTGCAACTTGTCCGATAAGGGACTGGACCTCTTTAATGTTTTGTGGAGGCTTCATATTCAGTATTGCCTGGATCTTATTAGGATTTGTTCGATTCCCCTATGTGAAACTATAAATCCAAGGAACTTCCCTGATGATACTTCGAAAGCACATTTGTTGGGGTTTAACTTCATGTTGTACTACCTGAGCGTATCAAAAGTCTCTTCTAGGTCGTCTAGATGCTTCTCCTTGTCCAGGCTTTTTACCAACATATCATCGACATATACTTCCACATTCCGCCCAATTTGAGGATGAAACATATGGTTTACCAACCTCTGATATGTCTCCCCTGCGTTCTTTAAACCGATGGGCATCACCTTATAACAAAATAAACCTTGACTGGTAACAAAGGACGTCTTCTCCTAGTCTGCCTCGTCCATCCTTATTTTGTTATATCCGGAAAAGGCATCCATAAAACTGAGTAACTTATGCCCTGCTGTAGAGTCTACCAATTGGTCGATAAGTGGCAACGGATAGCTACCTTTGGGGCAAGCCTTATTCAGATTGGTGAAATCTACACACATCCTCCACTTGCCATTGGCCTTCTTGACCATTACTACATTGGCCAACCAATCCAGATAATAAACCTCTTGAATAAACTTCGTCGTGATTAGTTTTTGGACCTCGTCCTTAATGGTATTCTCTCTCTCTGGGGCGAATACTCTTTTCTTTTATCGTACAGGTTTAAAGAAGGGACATACATTCAAACGGTGGGTAATGACGCTAGGGTCTATTCCCGGCGTATCCTTGTGACTCCAAGAAAATACATCAATATTATTTTTCAAGAAACGGACAAGATTCCTTTTTGTCTTCTCTTCCAAATTTGCACCAACCTAAGTGTACCTTTCAGGATTGTCGTCGTTCAAAGGAATTTCTTCCAATATTTTTGTAGGCTCTGCCATAATTCTGTTTTCCTCAATACTCATCGTTTGCACTTGCTCGTCCATGGCCAACATGGCCAAGTAGCATTCTCTTGCTGCTAGTTGGTCTCCCTACACTTGTCCTACCCTATACTCTATTGGGAACTTAACTGATAGGTGGTAGGTAGATGTAACTGCCTTTCAACTATTTAGAGTCGGCCTTCCAATTATGGTATTGTAATAGGACAAGCAATCTACTACAAGGAAATTCACATCCTTGGTTACCTGTTACGGATATGCCCCCACCATCACTGGCAACGTAACAGTACCTATGGGCTGTACCTTCATTCCTCTAAAACTTACTAGAGGCAAGTGTATTGGACGAAGATGGTCTCGTCCAATCCTTATTTGTTGAAAAGATGGATAATACAGAATGTTTGCCGAGCTTCCATTATCTATCAACACTGTTCTGGTTGTGTAGTCAGCAATAACCAAGGTGATGACAATAGCATCATCATAAGGGTGGTGAACTCTCTTCGCATCCTCGTCCGTAAAAGTGATTGCCTGCTTGTCTATGTTTCTCGTCCTAAGAGACCGTCCAGAGAGTTGAACATTTTGCACTACTTTCAAGTATGTCTTTCTTGATTTAGACGATTGGCCTGTTGAACCACCTCCTATAATAACTCTTATTTCTCCAAGTGGAGGTCGCGACGACTCTTCTACTTTCCCTTTCAACTTTTCATCTTTGTGATCTTGCCCAAGGAAATTTCTCAATTTCCCTTGTTTGATGAGATTCTTAATTTGTTGTTCTAAATTGAAACATTCATTTGTGTCATGTCCATGGTCTCTATAGAAGCGACAATACTTGTTCCTGTTGCGCTTGTTGGGACCTCTCTTCATTTTCTCCTGCTACTTCAAGGAAGGGTCGTCCTTGATTTGCATAAGGACTTGCTCGAGCGGCATGTACTATTGATTCCGTGTTGAAGGACCTAACTTCTTATTGTTTTGGTCTTTCTTGTCTTCTGTTCATCCCTTCTTTGGACGAGGACCTTGTTCGGGGTGGCGTTGAGCGTTTGCTTCCATTCTTTTCCTCTTCTTGACAATGATTGCGTCTTCTGCATTCATGAAGTTTTGGGCCAAATGGACGAGTTCAGCCATTGTTTGAGGCTCTTGTTCATAAAGTTTATGGATAAACAAGTCAGAATTAATTCCATTATGGAAGACCGCTAACAATAACTTGTCGTCCATCTTGTCCACCGTCAAGGCTTCTTTATTGAAACGAGTAATGAAGGACTGCAAGCTCTCATTTTCTCCTTGTTCTATGGTTAACAGGCTAGATGAGGAACGTTTGTGCCTTTGTTCTCCAATGAAATTGTTAACAAATAACTTACTTAACTCTTCAAAGGAACTTACCGAATTTGGGGGTATCTTGTTGAACCATACTTGCGCGGGCCCTTTTAGTGTGGTAGGGAAGGCTTTACACATTATCTCATCTGAAACCCCTTGAAGGTGCATGGTAGTCTTGAAGGTGGCAATGTGGCCAAAAGGGTTACGTGTCCCATCATACGAATCTAAGAAAGGCATCTTGAACTTTGGTGGCAAGGGATGACCATTGATGGAAGCCGTAAAGGGAGAATCAGTTCTGTGAACCAAGTTTTCTACAAGGTTTGTCCTTCTCATATTCTCCCTCATTTCATCCATGGCCTTCCTCATTTGGTCCATCTCCTTCTCCAAATATAGCACCCTTCAGGAAGTGGTACCCATTGACTGGCTTTCGGGTTCAACATTCCTTCTATCTTCTTGTCTCTAGGCCTATCCTTCGGTATTCCCTTCTTGACGCTGCCTCCTTAAATTAAGTTCCCTGGTCAATTCTTGGTTCTGACGGGTTAACTCTGCCATGGTGGTAGCTATGGACTGCATGTGTTGGACAGAAGATAGTTGCATGGCGAGTGTCGATTGATGGTCGCGATCGGGGTTACTGGAGGCGTCCCTACTCTCTTGAGGGCCTGGACTAGTAGCCCTTGATCTTGTCCAAACCATTTCAACCCTTTGTCGGAGAAAGAAATTGTAGAACTCAAAGATGAAGTTCGAGCGCAAAAAAAAATTCTTTCCTCCAGACGGTGCAAACTAATTGGATCCTCGGAAATCAGTAGGCTGAAAATTTCAGGCGTTAATGATCTTAAGGCTGTTGGTGAATTCTGAAAAAGCAAACAGGAAAATTAGAGGAGACTGGTGGAGGCTAGCCCAAAATCCTCTGATGGCTAAGTTAGTATTTTTGTGATTCCAAGTATAATGGAAGTGTTTGAATGAATTACCTTCTCGTAGATGAATCCTTATATAGCGCACATGAAACGGTTATTTCATTTTAGTAACTTCTCCTATTGTTGAGGAGTCCGGAAAACTTGGAAGCAACTCCTATAACTGCCATGGAAGTTGTATTGTTTGGCCTTATTTTCTCTAACCGTCGTTGGCAATGGTTTGTTGTAAATGAACTTCTATCATTTACTTCCACTCCGGAGTGAGGGTGTAGTGTCCATCCCAAAGCTGTATAGATTTGGGTATACATATCACTTGTTCTGTGTTTAGGGACGGACGAGCTTGCCTAGGACGAGATTTTTATGCAGCTTGCTACTCTTGATCAGGACGACCCTCATGGATGAATCTGGAGTTGTTTTCTGGCACCATCACCTACAACTGTAGATATTCTTCCCTTCAAGACTTATCAGTCATCACAAACAATCTCCTTATCTCCATCCCCATGCCTTCAATCATATATTTCTCTAAAAATCTATGAAAATATAAAGAGCATGTGAATATTTAGGTGTAGATAGTTGAGAAAAAAAAAAAATATACTGAAAATAGATGAAGGTCTAGTGCTTAAATAAGAGAAGAAAACTCACCAGGCAATCACCAAGTCCCAAATCCTGAAATTTGACAATGAAATATGCTGAGTGATTTGTTTTAGAAAGCAAGAAGAAAGAAAAAAATTGGTTAGGAATGATTTTTTTTTTTTCCGGACTAAAGGACTGATGTTGCTGAGTTTTGGGGGCTAGTAGGCGGTACCAGTGGGAAGTGTATCACAGAAGACAAAGAAAAGAAAAGAATAAGAAGTAAAGTGAGAAGTGTATCACAGAGCAAAGAAAAGAAAAGAATAAGGGATTCTGTGGGGACCGTGGGGTGGGTTTTTGAGATGGAGAAAGTGAAGTTTTGTTGTTATGTGTTTGGATTTTAGTATTTAAATGTTAGTGGGCCAACTTTGTGTTTTATTTGGAGTATGAGAGGCCTAAAACTAAAGGTGGGAGCCTGGGAGAATAGAGGCCTAAAACTAAAGTTGGGATTGGGAGTAATAGTGGGGATATGGAGGGCCCGGATGTCCAACATTGGGGGGGGGGGGGGGGACCCCCCCCCCCCCCCGAGGGACAACGTGGCTCCACCCCTGCCTTCGAAATAGCTAGAACAAGCTCTATATTTCTTTTACTGTATGGACTGTGTAATTAGCTAGATTATAGATGGGGTCCATTCAACTGGAAAGCTTTTATTACGTTGCAAGAATCTTAAGCCCTGTTTGGTTATCATTGGGGTGATTTCATTTTCTGATCTCATTTTTTGTTTCTCAAATCTTGTATTCATTTTCTTTACCCAACCCAACCTAACCCATTTCATGTTTAGCATTATTTCCTTTTCTAGTTTTTGCTTTTGTTTCACTTTATATTTTTCAATTAAAAATTCAACACAACAACCACACCCCACACACACACCAATGGTAAAACCAAAACCAAATCCTTCTACATCCACCTCTATTACTAGATTCACCACCACAACAGACCCAAACTCACCCCCATCGCCACCAGGTCCACCACCATATATAAACCCACAGAACCACATCCACGCCATAACCACACACAAAGGGATAGAGAGAAATGGTCACACCCATGGGCAGCCACAACCCCCACCGGACACCATCACCTCCATATCCCCACAACCAAATCCATAGCCACCTGTTAGAATTATGTGCCCTTAAAAACAATACTATGCATTTTTATTTGATAATAAAATTTTATTTTCATATACATAATTTTTATAGGTATATTTCATTGTTTAAATATGACATATGATGTTGCCTCTGTAAAAAAAATCATGTTAATGGTTAAGGAACCAAAGACATGGAGTAATGATTTTTTATAGATTATTAAATTATTTTAGGTTGTGGATATTAATTGAATATCACCACTAAAGCCTACACTTGTTGTGCTGCTATATGATAGGATGATTTACTCCATCATTGAGGTAGTGACTTTAAGCAGACAAGTGGGTATAATGCAACAAATACATGCACTGAATAGGATCCGATCAAAAACACCTTATAAAGTGATCACTGTTAACTAAAAAGTTGTTCTATCACAATTTTTCTATTGTCCTCAAACATGAGAGGTTTGTGTATATTTATTTATTTATTATGCACATAACTTTGACAATGTCAACTGGTGATGCTAATTTTAAAGGCTATATACAGATATGTTGGGTTATGTGTGTAATGAGTAAAATATGTAAATACTCAACAATGAATCCACCTGTCTCTAAAGAAGATATTATATTCAGTTGATTTTCATATTGAAGTTGGACTCAAAACAAAACTGGTCGATGGCATTTTTCAAAAATGTTTTTCATATATATAATATTGTATATATATATATATATATTTAAAGAGTTTTTCAAAGATATTTTGGAGTCCAATAGAAATTATGAAATCAATAAATTAAGGGTTACATAAGCTAGGGACATGACAGTGATATTAATCTAGTCCTAGTGGCTTGTGAGAATATAGTGTGGTGGAAGGACATAGATATAAAATTGAAAGTAATGGAACCTCATTTGTAATTCTTTAATCTTCAGGGGTCAATTGCAAGGTGTTGATGGACATTATTGCAATCTATAGAAGTTCAAATATTTTTTTGATATGGTTGAGAAAATTAAGAAATAATTTTAAAAGAGTTTCAAGATAAGTCAATAACATTCAAAAAGTTATTGATTAATCCTACAGCTGAAGATTAGGATCCCTAAGGATCTCATGTCCAATCTCTCTCTTGGGTTTTAGAAGTCTTAAATAAAAATAAGATTTTAAAAATATCATATCAGTTGTTGGCCATCAGAATTACTAAGTGATATGGCAGTCTTCTAAAATCCCAAAAAGAAATAGAGAGAGAGTAGTGAATACCTTGGGAGGCAACACGCTTGGGTTGCTAAGAAAGGTATGCAATTTTGTTCCATTTAGAATCCATGGTTGTGTTGTACAACAATCTTTAATTGAAAATATAAATTTTGTTTTATATTGCTTCCGCAAATCTTTTACCACCGTCTGACCACCAAATGCAAATGGGTTCAAAAACCACACTACTATCACCAAATCTAAACCTAAATCAAAACCCATACCACCACAGTCCCACCTCCATCACCACCACAAACTAATCCGAATCCGAACCCATAGAAGCACAACTATACCACAACCACCCACCACCATTTTCCCCTACCGATACACCCAACCACAACAAAATCCACAGCCACACCCAAACCCAAATCAAAACCCACACCCACACCCACCACCAACCCAATTGGCTTAGTGCAAAAAAAAAAAAAAAAACCATTGAACTCAATTGAGAAAGAGAATTTCATCTTGCCCAGTAGAGAGAGAGAGGACGAAGGATCTTACTGAGGAGAGAGAGATTGTTTTCATGCCGCATTGTTTTGAGACCAAAGAGGAGGGAGAGTGAAGATCAAAGAGAGAGCTCTGTAACTATGTAACCTGAGAGAGAGAGAGAGAGAGAGAGAGAGAGAGAGAGAGAGAGAGAGAGAGAGAGAGAGAGAGAGAGAGAGAGGTCTATTGGTGTTACCGTGTTATATGGGAAATAATTGAGGAGGGTTAAGCATGTATTCTCATAGTTTAGGATAATAATTGAGGAGGGTTAAGCGTACGTTCTCATAGTTTAGGGGTAAGTATGAAATAAGTAAAATGTAATTTTTCCAAATAATAAAATATACTAAAATTGCATTTTACATTTAAAAAAAAAAATTAAATAAACGGAACACAATTCCATTGGTTTTTTTTAAAAAATAACTATAAATTTTAAACTATATTATTAGTTGACAAGGTTTGAAACATATTTGATTTATAGCAATTCGACTTTTTTAGAGTCGATTTTGCCCTTTGAAAATCCAGAAATCGAGTTTCTAAAACTCGATTTCCAAAATCGAGTTTCTAACACTCGATTTTCTAGTGAATTTTCAAAGAGCAAAATTGACTCCAGAAAAATCAAATTGCTATAAACTAAATATGTTTCAAATCTTGCCTAACTAATAATATAGTTTGAGGAATTTGGTTATTTTTTAATAAAATCCCAATTCCATTCAACATAATTAATTTTTTATAAAAGTTTTAAGACAGACATAATCCTTGGCCTTGGCGTTGGCGTTGGCGGAGGCGGACCACACCACATTTTCTGGTCTCTTCTCACTAAAATGACTAAAATGACTTCTTTTTTTTACCACTCTATCACCCTCTCAAATTTCAAAAATCCATAAACCCTAAACCCCTCTCTCTCTGTCTCACTCTCAAATGTTCTCTCCGGGAACAAAGAGAAGCAATTTGAGCTCGAAAAGAGAGCGAAATGTAGTGCAGAAGACTCTGCTCCCTAAAATCGAATCTCCGATCACTCCTCACCGCCGACCCCTTACTGACAATTCCGTTCCGGATCGCCCCTCCACCGGCACCCCTGCCCCTTGGGCTCCTCGCCTTTCCGTTTTCGCCAGGTTCTCTCAACTACTACTACTACTACTTCCTCTATTCTAGGAAAATGGTTTTCTTGTGTTCAATTTTAGTTTAAGGAATCTATGGTTGATTTCATTTATACGTGGGTACTACTTATCTCTATTGCTAAACTCTTTTATCCTCCAATAAGAGACATAGGGTTCCAACTTTGCCTACGCCAAAAACTAGCATCTAATTGGCGTATGTATGTATATATTTATTTATGTATGTAGGTATGTATAGCTTGGAAGGTGGATTTTCTTCTCTGTTGACAAAGAGGCATTTAGGAGAGCTAATGGGTTTTGTAATTTATGATGTAGGCATCTATTATTTTTTATTTTTTGGGTGTGTTTATTGTTATGTGTTGTTTATGGTTGAGGCTAAGTAAGGGGTCATGTATTGTTTAGATTTCTGTTTACTAATGAAATGAATAATTTAATTTTGCCTAGAATTCCAGCAGTGAACAGAAGTGATAATGCAGATGCTATCAAGCCTGTATATGTTGGAGAGTTCCCTCAAGTGGTTCGCGATGAACAGGCCAGTTGGCTGCAACAGCGTGTTCCTGGTTAGTTTAACCGACCCATTAAATTAAACTATTCGGAGATTCCTTAATGCTATATTCCTGTGAGGATGAGTGGTAAATAATAGGGTTTGATAATTCAAAGGTTTTCTTCCTTCACTGGAGGAGAATTCCTGTTTTCTTTTTTTCTTTTTTCTTTTTTTTTTTTTAAAAAAAAAAAAAAAAAAGGACCAATTATGCTTTGAGAGTGTAAATTTCTAAAATCTTGACATTTCTCTGGCAGATGATGCATGTATATCAGGTGGAATGGAAAAGGGAACATCTCTTGCTTGGATTATCTGTGGAAATAGACTCTTCATTTGGAGTTACTTATCACCTGCAGCTTCAACAAAATGCATTGTTCTCGAACTTCCTTCAGATGTATCAGAAAATGGAAACATAGGCAGTAATGACCGGAACAGTTGGTTGCTTTGTGTTGTCAATTGGGATAGCACATCTAGGAGAACGAAGAAAGTTGTGAAACATTGCAACTCTGCTGGTATTGTTTTGTGTAACCAAAAAACTCGAGTGATTATATACTGGCCTGACATCTATTCTGAAGGGAGAACTGATCCTATTACCAGTTTTGCATCTTCTGATGAATTGGAAGTGACTTCTTCACTTGTTGATGGAAAGACCACCCCAAACAGGCACAAACAACCTATTAGGCTTGGAAGTAGTTTGTCTGGATCAAGTACACTGAACTCTTTGATTGCTTCTGCAGTCCCTAATTCCCAGCACATCTGTGTTGCCTTTGCATGTGGTTCAAATGGTGAGCTTTGGCAGTTTTACTGCAGTCCCACTGGCATTCACCGTAAGAAAGTATATGACGATATACTGAACTTATCCTCTCAAGGGGGTGATAGTGGTCAACTTATAGAGAGCAAGGGGTATCCAAGGTCACTAACTTGGCGTTTTTCACATGTTTATCCTGAGGAATCTAATAGACAGTTTTATCTGTTGACTGATCATGAGATACACTGTTTCAGTGTTAATCTGAATCCTGAAATACACATTTCAAAGCTCTGGTCCTATGAAATTATTGGCACAGATGGTGATTTGGGGATTAAGAAGGATCTAGCTGGTCAGAAGCGAATATGGCCTCTTGATGTGCAGGTAGATGATCACGGAAAAGTGATTACCATTCTGGTTGCCACCTTCTGTAAGGACCGGGCTAGTGGTTCAAGCTACACACAGTATTCTCTTCTCACCATGCAGTATAAATCTGGGATGAGTATAGAGCCAACACAAGAAAGAGTTCTAGAGAAAAAAGCTCCTATCCAGGTAATAATCCCAAAAGCAAGAGTAGAGGATGAGGATTTCTTGTTCTCCATGAGACTTCGGGTAGGGGGCAAGCCTTCAGGATCAGCAATCATACTGTCAGGTGATGGAACGGCAACAGTATCTCATTATTATCGAAATGCAACAAAGCTCTATCAATTTGACCTGCCTTATGACGCTGGAAAAGTTTTAGATGCTTCAGTTCTTCCTTCTTCGGATGATGTTGAAGAAGGGGCGTGGGTTGTACTGACTGAGAAAGCAGGAATATGGGCAATACCTGAAAAGGCTGTTGTACTTGGTGGAGTTGAACCGCCTGAACGAAGCTTGTCACGTAAGGGGAGCTCAAATGAAGGATCTACACAAGAAGAAAGAAGAAACCTCACATTTGCGGCTGATATTGCTCCTAGAAGGGCAAGTTCTGAAGCATGGGATGCTGGAGAAAGACAAACTGGGGGTTTAACTGGGATTGCACGTCGAACTGGCCAAGATGAAGAATCAGAAGCTCTGCTGAGTCATCTTTTCCATGATTTTCTATCATCTGGGCAGGTTGATAGCTTGCTGGAAAAGCTAAAAAGTTCTGGGGCATTTGAAAGGGATGGGGAAACAAATGTTTTTGCGCGGATGAGCAAATCAATTGTAGACACCTTAGCTAAACACTGGACAACAACCAGAGGTGCTGAGATTTTGGCTATGGCTGTTGTGTCTACCCAACTCATGGATAAGCAGCAGAAGCATACAAAATTTCTCCAGTTTCTTGCGTTATCCAAATGCCATGAGGAGCTGTGTTCTAGACAGAGTATGCTCTATTTCCTATTTTATATGACAATTATATGTGTGTGCGTGTTTCAGTTTCCAATTCCTTTTACAGTATGTATGATCTGTGTTGAAACTTGAAAGCTTGTACTTTATATTGATCTTACTGTGGACTTCATTAGTCTTAGTGTTAGTGCAACTATATATCACAGCTGTGTCAGCATTGATGTTAAGGTATTTTGAGTGGGGTTTTTCTGGGGCTCAACTCTTGCTGTTGATTTTAAATTTCAAACAAAATAATAAATAAAAGAATTGAAACATGTCAATACTAAATTGTAGTATTGTTGGCAGGATATTCCTTGCAAATTATCTTGGAACATGGTGAAAAGCTAGCTGGGATGATTCAACTGAGAGAACTGCAAAATGTGATTAGCCAAAACCGTTCAATTGGAGTTGGCTCCTCCCATTCTAGTGCAGAAATTCAAATGTCAGGTGCTCTTTGGGATCTTATTCAATTAGTTGGGGAGAGAGCTCGCCGAAATACTGTTCTTCTGATGGACAGAGATAATGCTGAGGTGTTCTACAGTAAGGTTTCTGATCTTGAAGACATATTTTATTGCCTAGACAGACATCTTGATTATGTAATAAGCATAGAGCAGCCGCTTGGGATTCAGATCCAAAGAGCTTGTGAGCTCTCAAATGCTTGTGTTACTATAATTCATGAGGCCATGCACTACAGAAATGATAATCACTTGTGGTATCCACCACTTGAGCACTTAACACCGTGGTATTGTCAACCTGTAGTACGTAATGGGCTTTGGAGCATTGCTTCCTATATGCTTCAGCTATTCAATGAAGCATCTGGAATTGAAATGTCTGCAAAATCTGATTTATATACTCATCTGGAAGTACTGACTGAAGTTCTACTTGAGGCATATGCTGGGGCTGTCACAGCCAAGGTTGACCGTGGTGAAGGACACAAAGGTCTATTAGATGAGTATTGGAATAGGAGGGATACACTCCTTGATTCCCTTTATAAGCAGGTCCTAGATTATGTCGAAGGCAGGCATCGGGTTAATATTCTATCTTGTTCAAGATGTTCCTCATTTTCCTGCTGCTGATTTTGTATACATCCTTAAAATGCGTATCTTTGCAGGATCTAAATGAAGACGAGAAAAAGGAAGAAATCCTTCGGAAGCTTTCTTCACGTTTGCTGTCCATTGCAAAACGGCATGAATGCTACCGAGCTATGTGGAGAATATGCTGTGACCTCAATGATTCAGTCCTGCTTAGAAATCTTATGGTATGTATATGGTTGTCCAATGCTTGATTTGCCCTTTTTATGTGCTAAATTGCAGGCTTTGCCGCAGATTGTCATCATGACTGTTTAAATTATGGTAGGCCCAAATGATTTTAAGTTAGAGTCAAGCTGCTTCAAAAGTATTCCTTAATTGTGAATTTTGAAGTTTGTATCTTCTGCATGCTTATACACATATGTAGTCATTGATATGGAAAAACATAAGTCCTCTGCAATCCAATCCTTCCTAGTCTTATTTGGTGCTTGTATTTCTTCTTAAGATTGTTTAGATGATTTTGAATGCAGCATGAGAGCATGGGACCTAATGGAGGATTCAGTTACTTTGTCTTTAAACAACTGTATGAGCAGAGACAGTTTTCTAAGCTTTTAAGACTTGGGGAAGAGTTCCCAGAAGAGCTATCTATCTTTTTAAGACAGCATGAGGAGCTTCTTTGGCTTCATGAAGTGTTCCTAAATCAATTTTTGTCAGCTTCAGAAATTCTTCATACGCTAGCTCTCTCTCATGATGAGAGCTCTATTTCAGCCGCTGAAGTGGGGGCAGACCCTGAAAGTATGAATTTGGATCCAACATTGGCAGACAGAAAGCGCTTTTTAAATCTCTCAAAGATAGCTGCAAGGGCAGGTAAGATCTAAGCTATAGCTTTCTTTTATAGTAAATCCTATATTCTTACCTCAGTTCACTCGTGTTTTTTCTTGATTACATACTTTCTTTTTTGGTTGTTCACTCCCACTATTTTCTCTCTAAATGGGCTACTTCGTTTGAATTCTGCAAAGTCGAGTTGAGATGTTCATTAAACCACAAAGTTGAGGCTTATGAGTGACTTTAGCCACACTTTTGCTTATGCTTATGGTTTTAATTATTGACAACCTATAATGCTGGAAATCCATTATTATCTCTCTTATATAGTTGGTACTGCTCTATCTCTTTTTTCAATTGAGGAATACACTCAATTTATCTCCAGAATTTTTTGGGGTATTCTGTATTAGGTGACAGCTGCTTCTAAACTGCAATTCTTGTTTCTGCTCCCTCACATGCTCTTGCACACGCCAGTGTCTCATGCTTGCTTTTAGTATTGTTTTTAGGCCAATTTTCATGAATGTCATGCTTCAAAGCTGCTGTAGCACTATTCATATCACTTTATCTCAGGAGCTATTTAAATCAACTTTCAGTTTCTGCTAATGATTCTTGATTCAAATGGCACTTCCTACCCTCTCAAGTGTGGGTGTAGTGTGAAGTTGTGATATCAAAACCAATTGAGTGTGTGCATCACTTACCAATAAGAGAAGTTTCAATCCATCCATCTTGGATGACTTCCATAGTTAGTTGCTTTGTAGTTGAACACAATCCACATATGTAGTCTTGAACATTCCCAGCCAAAAATGGAGAAAAAGGATATTCATCTTATTTAACCCCCTGGAGCCACAGTCTACATGGATCTTAAAAAAATGTTTGAAAGCAGCGATGTAACTGTTAATATTTTAGTGAGAAGCTGCTGAAGACTGTAGATTGGGAAACAGAACTCTAGACAAAAGAGACATCACATGATTATTAAAGACAAAAAGGCTGTTATTAATATCCTGATAGCCTATAATTGGTTTCTGTCTGTAGTCCATTGGTCTGCCAAAAAGGCAGGAAGAGAAACTGAAAATTTATACAAAAATGTAAATATATATTTTTTGCTACGATAAAGATACAGAGAACAACACAAGCAAAACAAAAGAAAAAGTTCAACACAGAGAGATGTCCTCCTTTAGAACACGAACTACTCTGTCTGGGAAAGCCAATGGCTCCAAAGCACCATGAGATTTGCCACAAAATGCCCATCTTGCCAATGAGTGTGCAACTTTGTTCCTTTCTCTATTAACCCAATTGAATTGAAACTGAGCATGTCTCTTGGCCAACTCCAAAGTGTCTTCAACTAGTTGCTTTATTTCTCAATTTACCTTATTTGACCCTGTTTGCAAGCTTTCAAAGACATCCTTTGCATCTCCTTCTATTATAACCCGAAAGAAATTCTCCTCCAAAGCTATCTCCATAGCCCCATCTTACAACTAGCATTTCAGCTACTACAACAGAGGGAGTTGAGATATTTTTTGTCCAAGCTTTTAAACCCGCACCACTAGAATTTCTTGCCAAACAAGCTTCTCTTTCATCCCAAGCCGCATCCACATTCAACCTAATCCAATGCGTTGGTGGGCCCTCCCAAATATCCTGCACTTGCTGCCTAAACCCGTCTCTATCTTCTTCCTTTGTTGCAAGTGTTCCTCATAAGCTAATTGGGCTCTTCTTGGCTAAATAGCTGGGTCTATTTGCTCATTACCATAAATCTACAGCATTCCTGGCTTTCCATAAGACATCAAAGATCACAGCTGCCATTATGGTAAACTGATCAACTGAAATAAAGCCTCTAGATAGATCAGTAGGAGGATCCACTATTAACTTAATTAACTCTACACTTTAATACAACAATTTATTTGTTTAAAATTTCCTGTCTTGGTGGTCATATTATGGTAATTTCTTGTTTTGCTGAGTAGCATGTTGATGATTTGTATTGGGGATTTTTTTTTTGTTCTACTGCCTATGAAAGATGTGTTGAAATTTTATTCTGATTATATCTTTTTTTGCTTCAGCACCAGGTAAGGATGCTGATTCTGAGACAAAGTTAAAGCGCATTGAGGCTGATTTGAAAATTCTGAAATTGCAGGTTTGTTGTAGAATGTTAACTGATCATGTTTAATCTTTAGTTGAAGCCTTGAAGGGTCTTTTGATAAAAGGAGAACAACCAATATTATTTCAGAATTTATTATTTGAGATTATCTTCCAGATTTGATTTTTGAAATTTTAACTAGATTTTCTTCTTTTGAATTTTGAATTTGGCTTTAATATTGTTGTGGATTTTATGGGATGTCAATGTGTGTTAATGTGATCCTTCAAGCCTATGATAAAGACGCTCTAGGAATGGTTTGAAACAGTGCAGTTTGAATAAAAATTCTGATCGAGAGAGGTGTTTCTCTAAAGCTCGGTTGTGATTTTAAACAGCCTTAGGTGGCTGAAACCATCAGGTAGAGGCAGATTCTAGGCGGTGAAGCTTAGGATTTGTCCTTTTTTTTTTTCTTCTTCTTTTAATTCCTATTTTTTTCAATCTCTACTCAGTAATTTATACCCCATATTGATTATCTATAGCCAATTTTCTAATAGGCTGCCATTTTGACACCCAAAGTTTGTTTACTTTTGAAAAGCTCATGGTTCATGTCAAGTACCTCTAACTGCTATCAAATTTGTTTGAATAGTTGAGCAAATCAGAGCATGCTGGGAATATTGTACCAGTTTTCTTTGTGCAATGTTCTTAAGTTCTTTGCTCAAGCCATTTTGTTCCTTAATAAAATCACATAATTCTATGTTTATTGACATCTCAAATTTCTTCCAAACAACATAAAAAAGCTAGTCTGATTGCAGTCATTTTATGCTAGTGCTGAAATTTCATATTGACCATGGAGTCCATATTGATGATAGTATATGATATCCCTAAGAGGGTTTTCCACTATATTAAGCTTACTCTGAAGCCCACCCACTGGTTGGTCTTCTAGGCTTTTATAAAGTCGGGGGCGGGTAAGGATGTGGCAAATGATGCAAACAGACAGAGAAAGAGCACCACATAGCACGTTCTAAGAATTTATTTGTCTTGACTAACTCCAAATTTGAATTCCAAAGTAGTCTTATGAAGTCACAGGTTGGGCAACCAAAAAGATCTCTTTAGAGGCATCAAAATCTGTTGAGACATGGTTTTCTCCCCTATTTTTGGCTGAAGTCATTTACAGAAACTTTGGTCTGCTTTGTCAACCTCCATGTCTACTTATTAATGATAACTAAACTAAACTTTGCTGTACATTTTTTAGACTTTATCCATTCAATGTCAGTTCATATATTTTCCTTCATCTCATACAGGAAGCAATAATAGAACTCCTCCCTCCTGACGAAGAGAAGCAATGTGTTGAAAGGTGTCTCCTCCGTCCAGAAGAGCTTATTAAGCTGTGCCTCGAAGGTCAAAATGCAAAGCTCTCCTTGTGTGCCTTCGATGTATTTGCATGGACCAGCTCCTCTTTTCGTAAGACCCACAGAAATCTTTTGGAGGAGTGCTGGAAGAATGCTTCCGACCAGGATGATTGGAATGAACTCTTTCAAGAATCTACAGCTCAAGGGTGGAGTGACGAGGAAACGTTGCAGAATCTGAGGGAAACTGTGCTCTTCCAGGCTTCCAGTAGATGTTATGGACCCAATGCAGAAACTTTTGGAGAAGGCTTTGATGAAGTTTTGCCACTTAGACTAGAAAATGTGGAGCCTCCAGTTTTTGGGGATTCAATTTCTTCGGTGGAGTCAATACTGATGCAGCATAAGGATTTCCCAGAGGCAGGCAAACTAATGCTGACTTCTATCATGTTGGGGAGTGTTCATGATGATACCAGACTAGAAGAGGGTCCTTCCCCAATGGAATAATATTGTTAAGAACGATAATTGTTAATTGTCAGAATATTTTGTTAGGTTTAATACAACTAACAATCTTATTGATGTTTTGCTTTTCTTTTCTTTTCTTTTTTTATTTTTTTATTTTATTTAAAGCAGGTATTTTTACTCTTCTGAGTGGAGTAGCTGCCTCCTTAGATAAGAAAATACATGTTTCTGTTTTCAATGTGATGCTTTCTTGACTGTTCGTTGCATTATTGACGGATCATATGATGGGAGATCAGTAAATGGCAACACTAGATTATGAAAGTTGCTTGAGCAAATACGGCCAGATGTCTCAGTCATACGTATGAATTTCAGTTGCTTGATAACAATAAAACTTGTCAAAGGGTTTATTTTCAGTTGCATGAAAATTGAAAATCACAAGCGTCGATGGTATGAGTAAGCTTATGTAACATCTTAAATGGTTGGATTTGAAAAAGTAACGAGGGATTGATAATTGTTCTCTTTAACTAAGCCTATCTTTGTCAATCACTTTTAGTTTTAATAGTATTTTCTAGTATTTCTATGGGGAAATGTTTAAAGTTCAAATTCCTTATACATTGTTTCTCCCCTGTTCGGCTTGAGCAATAAAGTCGTTATTCAGCCCAAAAAATAAAAATAAAAAATAAAAAAAGAAGAAAATAAAATAAAATAAATTAAAAAAATCCAATTATTAGGCTTATCCTTAATTCATGCCCTCTTTTCCCACCATTTTCTCAGGTTAAATACAGAATAATACTTGTGGGAAAGATAATAAATGCCTAAAGCATCTTCAAAACATCCCTGTAAATTTCCAATCAATGCCAAACATTCCAGCCAAATTGAATTTAATGGGATTATCAAAAAAGGCATTTAAATGTTAAATGTACTATGAACCGCGTATGGATTGACTTAAAATAAGCCAGTCCATACATGGTTTGAATTCCTATGCATAATTGATGGAAAAGTCTTGTTTGTAATTTCAAAGATATTTCTTGAATATAAAAACTGAATTACCAGTGTTCATGGTATCAGTATTCTTGTGTCATAGGGAGAAACCAATGTTGGTGAATTTCATCATAATGGAGTGGATTTATCATTCAATCTTGTTGCTTAAACAAATGAAAAAGAACTATAAAGGCTTGATTTCTATGGTATTTGCTGATGGTTGTTTTTTAACTAATCCTAACCTTGGATTAAAACTTGCTTTTTCCTCAGCAAATTTCATTAGTTAAATGCGGCATATAAAGTTATATACAGCATCTATCAAACATTATGCCTGTAAACTTTCAATCAATGCCAAACATTCTAATTAACCCAATAAACCGGCATGAGATGAGATTATTCCAAAGCAAAATACACTGATAGCCCCATAGGGTATTGACTTAATGAAGTTTGGAATTCAGATCAAAGATTGTGAAAACCGCAAGAGACGTAAAACTTTTACATTCCATTAATTATTCGCTACTCTTATTGGTTCTTGCTGTGATAAATCAAATTTTCCACCATGATCAACAACCTCATACGCGTCGATAAGTAATGGTCGGTCATTCTCATTTTCTATTTGCCTCAAGAAAAAATGGAACCCAGCTGAATGGGACCAGACCCACAAGACTAATCTGCAGGCTTTCCAAGACGCGTAACAAGATAAGGATTAGTTCTCTTCTACCTTTTTTTATTTGAAGTGGAGTTCTCTTCAACTTCTAAGCCCGTACCTCATAGTTTCCAATCAAGACTTTGGAAAGTTGGGTCTTTTCCTTTAATTAATTAATTAGCGTAATTATTTACCCAATTAAATTTCTAGGTCACTTCGGAAGTCCTTAATTTTCTTGTATCATATCTTCTATAAATTAGGCCAAAAGAGAGAGAAATTAAGGAAGGTAGAGGTGTCTCCTATATTAATTAGGCACTTTAATTTGCCTTATAATACACACACACACATATATATATATATATATATAACGTTCTTTTCTTTAGGCTGAGCCAAAATCAGAAAGATGTGTTTTGAAAACAGCAAGAAATAAATATTTTTTTGAAGAATTTCTAGTCATTCTCAATTATAAAAACTGGATTATTTCCAAAGCTCCAAATAACCATAGCTTCTTCTCAAAGCAGTCTAAGCTAAACCCAGGTCACCATAAAAAAAAAACATACACAGCTTTGATTCTGATTGCGTCATCTTCTTGGATCTTCTACTTTTAGCCAACAAAACAAACCTAGAAAAATGTTCGAGTCAAACACCAATCAAGATTGTGATACTGAGGCTCAGACTTTGGGTGCTAGCTTCCTTATTACCACCACTACCACTTCACCTAAGTACGGCCGCTTTTGGCGTAAAAGTTTATATGTAGGCATTTTCATCACTCTCAAGAAACCCGCTGATGACCAAGAATCTCCACTGTCATCATCATCTTATGTTCCTTTACCGGAAGAACCACCGGCTGCCTCTGAAATACTTGAAAGAACCTCCTCGGATCATGTAATCGACGTTCACTCTGATAATGGGAGCGACAAAGATGTAGATGATGAAGAGCTCCTTCCGGAGACAGTCGCTGAGATTGTGAAACAGAAGAACTTGAACTATCTTAGAAGACTCGGTGGCGTTGACAGGGTTCTTGCACGTCTGCGTTCTAATTTGAAGGTAATAAGCCTTTTACAAAAGCACCCATTACATCAAAGATCTCGTGCTTAAAATATTTTGACATAGTAGCTCATTGCAGCTTACTGTTATAATAAAATAAGATTAAGGAATATGTTTATTATATCATTTTAATTATATATTTTTAGTTTTTAAATAATATTACATATATTTTTATATAATTTTTTATTAATATATATTTTAAAAAATTAAAAATTATTATTTATGGATATGTACGAAACGGATATTTCTATCTTTTTCTTTTGGCTTTTCTCCCTCTCTGAGTTTCACTTCACTTCCACCTCTCATCTTCTCTCTATCTCTTCTTTGTATCATCATCTTTTTTTATTTTATTATTTTATTTTTTAAATGGCTGAAAATATCTCTATTTTCTTATTGTGTGTATGATTTTTGGTTGATTTGGGTTTGAGTTTGGATTTGAACGGTTGGATTTTGTGGTGGTTATTAGTTTGATTTTGGCTTTTGGGCACGGTGGTGGATGGGTTGTAGTCAGAGCTGTGGGTTTTTTTTTTTTTTTTTTTTTTTATTTTTCAAACAAGTTTTTTTTTTTTTTTTTCCAATTACAAAAACAAATCAATGATAACCTGTTTAGAGAGAATAAATAAAATCAATTAAGCAAATGAATTGTACTTAATGCCACTTGTTAATATCCTTCCAATTCTGATAGTTTTGACTTTTGAGTATGACAAAAATTATTTATAGTCATAAATTCATGATGGAAAAAGTCTTCAATGTTAATAATTCACTGTCAAAATGCATATAATTACAAGTTTACAACTTCAAAAAGAGATAGATCTTAAAACAAACAAAACAAGTAAGCTAGTAAAGTAACAAGTTATCGGTCTTCTTAAGTGCACATGTTCTTGTTGTATTTAAAATAATAGTAAAGTTAGATTACTTGAAAAGATAAGCCAAACAAAAAAAGATTTAAAAATAAACATAACATATTAAATAAAGAAGAATAAGTAAATATTTTATAAGAATTACACCTCAATCTCAATCTACTTAACGTTGGTAACAGATTCAGCACTGCAAATATTCATACTTGCAAATTGTAGGTCAAGTTGGCCAACTCAAGCTTGAAACTGAAAAAGTGTGGAAGTAGAGAGGTGCAACGCAAGCTTGAAACTGAAAAAGTGTGGAAGTGTGAAAAGAAAAGAAGGGCAGAGGAAGCTTTACCGCTTTGGCCCTTGTTGATGTGGTTGTTACGTTTTGTTTCACTCTTTCATATTTGTTAATCACAATTTTGGCTTTGGGCTACTTCTAAGCTAGTCAATTGAATTAGATTTTTTTTTCTTTTTTTTTTTTAATGGTTGTGTTGTCTAAGTCTTGTCTCATTTTCATGTCATGTCTATGGAGGTAGAGCTGAAGCTTTATTGGTTGTGATTCGTGAAGCCCTCAAATAGTCAAATTGCATGTGAAAAGCTATTGTCTTGTCTTGTAATTTATTGACTATTGTCTATTGGTTTGGTTCTGGTGCTTTGTGCTTTATGCACTTAGTATCATGATGAAGTTTAAATATTTTTTTAGCGATTTTTTTTAATGGGTCGGGTCATGGGTTATTCGGGTCGAGTCACAAGTTGACCTGCAAAAAAATTGGAATGGGTCACAGGTTAACCCATTTTTGCTTCAAGTCAAAAAAATTGGGTTCGAGTCAAGTATTTTTCTGGTTGGGTCGAGTCGGGTTAGAAAATTTTGACCCGTTTTTCCATATATAATTATTGGTTTGATTTTGGCTTGTGGGCACTAAAGCGGTGGTGGATGAGTTGTAGTCATAGTGGTGGTTATTTTTTTTTTTTTAGTGGGTTGATTTGTGGCGGTGGTGGCAGGTGGTGGGTGGGTGAGTGGGTTTTGGGTTATGGTGGTTGATGGTGGGTGGGTATGGTTTGTGGTGGTGGTGGCGGCTAATGGTGGGTTGATTTTGGGTTGGGGTTTTAGGTGATGGCAGGTGAGTGGGTTTTGGTTTATGGTGGTTGATGGTATGTGGTATGGTTTGTAGTGGTGGTGGCTAGTGGTGGGTTGATTTTGGGTTGGGATTTACGGTTGTGGTAGGTGGGTGGGTAATGGTGGTTGGCGATCATGGGTTTGCTAGGTCGAGAAGAAAAAACATGTGACTTTGTTGATGATTTTGGTTCAGAGAAGAGAGGGAGAGATGGGTTTGTGTTTTGGTTTTGTTTTTGTCTGTGATTTTGGTGGTTGAGGGTTGTGGTTGTGGGTGATGGTGGGTGTGGGTGGTTGTGGCTGGCGGCAGTGGTAGTGGGTTGGGTTTTGTAGTGGGTTTGTGGGTAGTGGAAAAAAATGAGAGGAGAGTAAGAATAAAAATAATTTTAAAAAATAAAAAATAATAATTTTATTAAAGTGGTAAAAAATATAAAACTTTTGATATTTGGTGTATTATAAAATGTGCTGTTAAAATAAATAAAGTTGTGTTTTGAGATGCTATATGTTAAATGCTATTTTTTTTAGCATTCTTGATGAGAATGCTCTAATAACCACTCACCAGATTAATAATTTGTCAAAAAAATTTGTAATTCTAGCATTTTCCTCATTTTAAAGGCCACATCTAAAATCTAAAGTAAAATAAACAAACCTAAAAAAATTATTTAACAATAAAAATTACCAATAGTAAAGCTAAAAACAATTAAACTCAATCAACTATTTTTACCCAAAACAAACAATTTGACTTTTTAAAAAATTTTAAACAAAATTATTTTGTTCATACCTAGATGCATACATAAAATATATATATAAAAAAAAAAAAAAAAAAAAAAAAACCATTAGCTAACAGCAAAACTGCCCCTAACTTCAAGTCTTGGCTCCGATCTAAAGGAGAGTCTTCGGTGGATTTTATTTATTTATTTATTATAAATTCTTCCATTGATCTTCTGCTTCATATTTGTGTACCCTATCAAATCAGCCTTGGTGGGCCCTATAATTTGGTCCTAATGGGCTGGGATGGACTGGATTCCAATTGTAGGCTTGCTAGCCCGAACCCACTCGTACACATATATTGTGTGACAACATATGTCTGCAAAATGCCCTTAGAATTCAAATTCACGTATTCCCTACAGAATATTACAGTTATATTGGAAATGATATTTGCTAGAAAGCACGGACGCGGCTGGGAGGGTGCCGCACCCGAGTCCGCCGAGTCCGACGCGACGACTCGCGGTGGTCTGAGTTTTTTTTTTTTTTTTTTTTTTTTCTCGGATTTGAGCCAACGAGGCTCGATTCGCGCCGACGAGGCTCGATCGCGCCGACGAAGCTCGATTCGGCCAGAATCGGCTTCGATTCGGCCAGAATCGGTCAATATCGGCCGTATCGGATCGTATCGGCCGGCGATCGATACGGCCGAAATATGCCGGAAACGGCCGAAACAGGCCGATATCGGCCTTGAAACTCGCCGGAAAAGCCGAAATTCTGACCTCAGAGGCATTGTAATGTGTTTCTTGTCTTCTTCTTTCTTTGTTTTGTGAATCAAGGCATAACAATGTGTTTTTTATGAATATTTTAATAGGAAAAATATATAGAAAATATAAATAAAAATATTTTTAATAATTTTTTAATCGCCGAGTCTCGCCGCACCCGCACCCTACTTTTTCAAAAATTGCCGAGTCCCGCACCCGCACCTGCACCCGCAGCCGAGTCCCGAAACACACCCGTGCTTCATAGGATATTTGCCTATCTTCATATACATAAAGGCAAAAAAAGATAAAACAGATCCAAAGAAAAAAAAAAGGACCATATTCTCAGTGTTTCCAAATTCATCCTTCCTTTCTTATTAAGTTATCGAAAGCCCACACGTATCACGTGCATGCACCGGCTCCAATCATCCTATCTTTCAAACAATACCTAATCATTTAACAGGATCTTTTTCTTTACAGGACCACAACCCAACATTGTCATCAAAGGATTAATGGAATTCATATGAGAGAAAATTCACACTCCAATATAGCATCCTTGAATATTTTCTGTTTTGGCTTATGTAATCTCATAGCTAGTTTCTATTTGACAAATTCCAAGACGCAAGCATTTGTGCAAAAATAGCTACAAAGCATGCTACCTATATGTTAAATCAACATCTTTTGAAACAAGTATTAGGTTAATGGCGGCTTGAGTGTTAACTCACCTAAACTCACTACAAAAAATGTGGACTTTTGCAGTGTTTGGTTTGCAGCGTTTTAAAAAAGTGCTTCAATAGATAATGATATTGCAACATTTTCTTAAAACACCACTAAAAGAGATATATTTCACCGTTCATTAGAGTGACTGTTGCTAATTTATTTGGATTTTGAAGCGTTTTTTAAAAGGCTTTTAGTAAATCACTACAATAAGGAACCTTTTTTTTTTTTTTTTTATGTTCCAGAATTCCAAAACCTAAAAAATTTGGTACAAAAAATTTTCAAATCCCCAAAGCCAAAAAAGACATTCCCAGGTTCACATTAAAAATTAAAAAAAAAAAAAAAAAAACTTTAATCCCCCAAAACCAAAAAACACTCCCACGTTAACATTTAAAAAAAAAAAAAAACACCACGTTCCACCATAACTTCAAAAAACAAAAAGCCTAATCCCTAATTTTACTCTACCTAGTTTGTAATCTTGATCCCATCTTCCATTATCCTTGTCTCGAAAAAATTCTCATCTCCCACCAAATTAAGTTTGTCTCAAGCTCTGGCATACCCACAAACACCACACCACTGCGGTTTAGCTCTCTCTCTCTCTCTCTCTCTCTCTCTCTCTCTCTCTCTCTCTCTCTCTCTCTCTCTCTCTCTCTCTCTCTCTCTCTCTCTCTCATTTGCTAGTTATAATTTTTATTTTATATGAGAGAGACAACAACAAGTTCTCTACGATTTGTCATCCTCTCTCCCTATTTTTTGTGGTTTTAAGTTTGTTGAGTGAGATAAAGTTTGTTTATTTATTGAATTATTATGAAATTATGTGTGTGTTTTTGGAAGTGAGCTTTGTGGGTATCTAGGTTTATCGATTTTATTTTGTAGTTTCACTTCATGCTTTTAAATTGGGATTAAGTTTTTTAAATTTTTTTAAAATTATGTGTTATTTTGTAGTTTCATTTCATGCTTTCATATGTTTCATGATTTATGTTGGAGTTGTTTTGATGAAGGAATTATAAATTTTGTAAATGACATTATTAATTTTTATTATTGTACTTTGTGTTGCAGGTAAGAAACATAAGTAGCAGCTTGTTGCAACAATCAATCATCCAGCATGAAACAAAAATCATTATTTTGTAACAAATGTAAATTTTACTGTTGAATTTCATGACATTGATATTTTTACTTATAGTGAATTGGTGAAACTACGTTGTGTAATCACATTATATGAATAAATGATTTTTTTTTCATGTGTATAATATTTGGAGCATTGTATATTTTCAATTTAAACATGAGCTAGTATTTGTAATCAAGTTACTAAAATAAATGTTTATAAGAAAAAAGTTACTAAAATAAATTTCAATATTTTTTTAAAATCAATTATTGGGAAAAATGCTTTTTATAATTAAAAATAAAAAAGAAATTTGTAACTTTTAACAGCGTTTTGAAAAGCACTTCAAAACGTAATTGCTGCGGTCAGAAAAGTGTTACAAGAAAATGTTGCAAAACATTCTGTAGCATTTTTTCTTTTGGGGGAGTTTTGCAGCGTTTTGTGGCTGCTGCAATAGAACCAATTTCGTGTAGTGACTGTATCTTCTTCAAGTTAATGTCTCTCTCTCTCTCTCTCTCCACCCACTTTAGTACCCAAAAGATGAAAAAAAAGGAACCTTGCAAGTTAAGGTCAACTAACAGAAAAAGTGACACCTAGATATAGATAGAGTGGGAAAGAGGCAGCGGCTTTTGCAAGTTGGGAAGTCTCATGAGAGCAAACAAACAAGTTGTGGACAAGCCTATATCCCGATTCCCAAGTCAAGTTTGACACCATCTATTGAAGTAACAAACCAATCAAAAGTTGCTTAGTCTTTACTTTTCTTTTCTTTTCTTTTCTTTTTTTCCTCAAGTGGACCAACAAACACCACCACTCAAACAAACAAGAGCCAGACATCAATCAATAAGGCAAAGAATTGGTGGTCTCTCCTTTATGGTTCCCCCCCCAAGCATTTCCAATCAGCAAATGTGCCCTCTTAGCCTGTCAACTCTCTTTCCTCTTGTCTCCTTTTGAGTCATGCTAGGACAAACTCAACTTCCATGCCATCTCGTTCGATGTATACTAACAAGCTCTCCGTAAATAGAGGGCGAAAAAAAAAAAAAATCAAATACAATGATTATATGTCAAATTTTCATTGTACTATCATTAAGCTATTTCTACAGATCCTATGTTATACTACGACAACAGCAAAGGACAAAATGTCTTCTATAATTCCATGAGTATAGCTACTTTTCTACGGTACTTGTACATCTACATATGGACTGTATCACATAATTAGTACATGTTATCATTCATGTAATTTGAATATTTACCAATCATTTTTTTAGAATTGAACTATTTTCGTGAGATATGGAGCTTTGATTCTTTTCCTTTAATTTAGATTATTAAGACATTAAGTTTTCTTTCAAATTTAAGGATCAAGGAAAAAGCTATAATGAGGAGCAAAAAGACTCTAGGTAAAATATTTCCATTAGGATTTAATCCTATTATATCTCACTAGGTAATTCTCGCTGTGAGCATACTGCATACCATGTATAATGCCAGGAACAACTGTAGCCATGAATTGGTATTTTGTTGTTGGTTGGAAGTTTTAGGCTTGATATGACAACACCAAGCGATTGAACTTGAGAAGCTAATCTATGTGTGGTTTAGCTGTACAATTTTTATTTTATTTTAATGAGTTATATGACTTATTTAAATAAATTACAAAGTTTTGTTACAAACTTGGTTGTAACCTAAGACAACAACTTCACTCAATATCTTTTTATTAGATGTAAATTTTTACAAATTTACTATTTAATTACATTTTCTTTTTATATCCTCTATGCTTGCAAAATTTTCATAAAATTAAATATCAAAAGTTATGTCATCAAGAAGTTGTTTAAATTGCATGTTTTTATAGTATAAAATTATGAATAAAAAAAAGTTTATGAATCATATAATAATTAACATCCAATTGACAAATAATTTAACATGTGTGTTAAAAGCGTATAGAACATGTAATCTAACGGTTAGATTTTTAAAATATATAGTAATGTTAATTTTTTTTTAAAGGAAATTGTAGCCTATAATTAGATTTGTAGCCAAATTCTATCTTTAAATAAATCTCCACATAATGGGTTGGAGGAGATTCTCAAACTAAACAATTTGGATCTTTGTTCAATATTTTATCAATGAGTATATTTTCTAAGTAGTATATATATGAGAAAGGAATTAACAAAGAGAAAAAGAATGGGAAAAAAAAAAAAAAAAGAGAAAGATAGAGGATTGACTTGAAAAATTATATTCATCATGAGGATTGTTTAATCACACAACATGTCGGATGCCCAACTTGGTTTTTGATTGCAAACTAAGATAAAATGACAAAGCAATGAGAAATATAGTGAAGTCCGGACACTAAAAAGTACGGAAGTTTGGGATTTGGGGAGCCAAAGGAAGCACGTGGATAATGCTGCCTCACCTGCAATTGTTTCAAATGGTCAATAATGTCATCTTAGTCTGCAAACAATATTTTTAATAAACCCTAATTATTCAGTCACACACTGCATCAAATGCGCATGGTCTACTTGTTTTTTGGGCTTTCATTGCTGGGCTAGTGAATCCACCCTCTCCTCTCATATGCCTGACAGAAATGGAAGTCTTAGTTTTTTATATTCCTTTTTATCACAAGTGACGCAAGAATATTAATAAAGCTAAGAAAGATTGTGAACAAACCCTAATATGAAAGATAGTAGGACTAAACTTCAAACTTGGTCAGAAAGAAGCATTCGCTTTCTAAGCCTTTTCCCATGAGGAGTCTTCTCAACTCTCAAGCATGCTCTCTCTCTCTCTCTCCAAGCTAGAGTTGATACATTATGAGCCCATGACAGCACGCCCAATCATTATGTCGCTTGCAAATTTCTCATTGCTTAAAAGGGATTTTCATATATATGCGCTTGACTTCAACCCAAGAAAGAAGATCCTCGAAGGTCAATATTCAAGCAACCAAATAAATACCCCTTTTTTTTTTAGCTCCACTAACTATAATAACAGGCTTAAAATTTGTTCCCCGCAGTTGCTACTTAAAGCCAGGAAAAGTTTTGAAACATATTTCAGGCGGTCAAATGCACACAATATCTTCCACCCTCGAACTGCAGCTCAATTTGGGAAGCTGAGGTGGGTGACTCATATCTTTTCTTAATACATGTCTCAAATCATATTTTCTTCTCCGTTATCTTCCTAGATTGTTGAAGTTTGAGAGCAACTTGGTAAGCTCTTAGTTGCTCTGATTTTAGTTCGAGATTCAAATATTAAGGGAAACCACTATCTTCGTTGATAGTTTCCGGCTTCATTTTACGGTGAACTTCTTGCACAGGTATGCATTGGGTCTAAATTAGGTAGGTAGGGTCGCCGAATTTCTGAATATTGAAAGTCTTGTCATACTCACTGTATTTGATCGAATTCAAGTAGTCAATCATGCATTCGCATGTTTTGATTAACAATAAGTCTAGCGACTTTGGTTAATATGTGTGCCTTCGTAATGGTTTAGCTAGAGAATGACAATGCTAGTTGCACGTCTCAAGCCACATTAACAACTATTCTTTGTTTTTTATTTATTTATTTATTATTATTTTTTTATAGTATGTCTGAATCTCATTTGTTTTCTGTATGTATCTCAACAATGACTTTGTGGTTGTGAAAATTTAATTGGATGGGATGGCCTGTATCTTGAATAAGCTGGTTAGGCATGACTACTAGAACTAAATGCCTAAATATCTTGCATAGCACCCCTTTCACAAATATTTTCATCCCTGAGCTCACTGCTCACTACCCTTCCTCCTTTCATGCATGGAGTGCATGCATTCCCAGTAGGGGCGCTAGCAATCATGTTGCTCTTCTTATGACAATGCTGTATATAGCTAACTAAAAAGGCTTACCATTGGTCTTTGACATGCATACGGGCCTTATTAACTTTTGTCATTTTAATGGGAGTTATTTGAGGTCTTCAAGTAGCCACTTTTGCAACAGCAAAACCACTCGTTTGATAAACTGCGATATGTAGAGTGGAGATAGTTTGAATTTATGACCACTTACTCTAGTATCATGATAATTTTTTTATTTGTCCCAAAATCTTAAATGGTTAGGAAACAATAAATTTAACCATTCAATTTCTATACTATTCAAGGTATTAATGGTCCTATATTGTAGCCCCCCCGTCAAGATGTGGTTATTTTCAGCTAGGATGTTGCTACTAAACTATCTACAATTACAGGTTTACTTGATGATATGGTTCCTCAATTGTCTTTTATTGATAATTATTTTTTTACACTTGTTCATGTATACTTTGTACATACAATATCCATAATTTCACATGTGATATCCATATTTTTTTTATTGATTTTCACATTTAAAATGTGTATGAACGATGTACAGTACAAAATGTGAGAGAATTAATGTCCTTTAATTAAGTATGCCTAGACTCTTCTTCTCCTTTGAATAAAAATAAAAAAGTCCGTGAAAATCATAACATTTCATGACAGCATTAAATATGATTCAACCAATGGTAAGAATTTTTATTTTTGGTACAGTTGCCCGTTTGATCTCTGAGAGTAAGTATTCATGAGGCAGGAAGATTGGTGAACCGAATGGAGTTCCATGAAATTACACCATGTAGCTTTCAAGTTTTGGATAATTTGATAGTTACAACAAAGAAGAAGGATTTGAACTTGGGAGGAAGAGTCAACTATTTAAACTACAAAATTTAGTGAATCCGGATTTTAGATGTTGTTTTATAACAAAATTGCAACTTTGTTTTTAAGTGTGACCAAACATAAAATGTGAAACTTCTCTTATTTATTAACCACTAGAAAATACGAACATTTTTTTACTTAGCAATTCTAGCTACTTGTCTGTTTCAATTGGAATGGTAGTAGATCTATTTAAATAAAATGAGGGGAGGAGTAAAGGAACGACATGCTTCTTCAGATAAAAGCAAAAGTTAGAAATCCTTTTTTCTTTTATAGCGTCTTCATGTAAGAAATAGAACATACTTATGAAACAATTAGACGAAGGGTGTACATAAACTTTTTCAAATGAAAAATAATCCGTAATAAGGCAAATTACATTCAATATTCACCGAGTTAGTTCCAAACAGCTCTCGGCCATAAGTTCACATAGAAATACTAGCTTATTCATCGTAGGGTATATTTGGACTATCTAGCTGCCCAGTATTAATCAATACAAAGGGCACCATATATAGTCCAATAACTAAAGCAATACCATTTTAGTTTTATTATGTACAGAAACCTGGATCAATATTTCTTTCCTTTTAAATTGTACTTCCTATGATTAGTATGCATCATCTAATTATGATAGTATAATATTTTCACTTCCACAGATCAATTTGGCAACTTGAGGCAGATGTTGAGGCAAACTCTTCTGTAATTTCTGGCCTTTTGGAGTCATTGGATAACATATTCATGTGTTCTGCCACATGAAACACAGCTTGGGCGTTGGAGTAATTCGTTTCCTTTGAAGCATCTTGATCATGGCTGAGCTGAGATGCCACAAATTTGTCAAGGACTCGCCAATCGGTCACTTGATCCACCGCTTCATTGTTACTATAAAATGAGCTAAGATGGCTTTGTTGCATGTGTTCTTCTTGTGTAAGGGTTGAAGACTGCAAAGCGCTTCCATTACTGTTCCTATCGAAGCCATATGGGACAACTGAGGTACAACTTAGACTGGCACCTGATTGAGGAACTTTGGGGCTTTCTAATTGAGGGAGTTGGAGGAAATTAGGATCATGAGGCATATTCATACTGTATTGCAACTCAAGCTCTTGCTTGCAAGGATAGTGGTGGTGGTAAGGTGTATATGGGTGAGAAACTCGCCTTGGGGAATCAATTTCAGGCATGAATGAGACTGGCTCCTCATACCAACATGGTGACTCATAGTCCCCCACTTTCCTCACTGCTGCCATTCGCTTTTTGAACACTCTACATACCACCCATCCTTCTTCCTGGTGCAATTACAATAATTACATCAATTTTGAATGCAGGAAAAAAAATATATGAAATACCTATTAAAATCGTCCAATCTGCTTAACATGAAGGCACCAAAAATTATAGGAGAAAACAATAAATATAATTTCATCCAGAGTCCATTTTTGAGAACAGAACAGGAGAGAGAGAGAGAGAGAGAGAGAGAGAAAGGAAGATTTTGAACGTGAGAAACTCAATATTTCAATATATCGTATCTATGCAAGAGAAAGTTGACCTAGAAGCTCTTGGTCAGGTCTTGAATCAAGGTTAATTAATATGAATTGATTCAGGCCATAACCAAAGGCAGAGCACAACAAAGATAAAAATTTTGCATTAAAAACAATATATGCTAACAATTTTCTGGTTTCATGGAAATTAGTATTGAACCAACAGAATTTAGAAGTTCAGGGCTCATGTACTTAATATATTTGTTCATTTATTTTCATGACATATGACTTATCTATATGTTGAACCTAAAGCATAGTTTATTCACCTAGAAGGAGAAAGAGATATGTGAGACATGTTGATTTAGTGAAATTTGCACGCACAGTTAGCCCCAAAAAAAAAAAAAAAAAAAAAACATTAATCTTCATGCATGACCCTTAAATTTTTATGCTGCAACGATGATGGTATTTTTCTAGTTCCCACTTACCTATTCCAACCTAGCTTATTTCTTCAGAAGAGGTGTTAATAGACATTCTGAGGCATGAACCTTTATTTCACTTTACAATTGAAAAGGAATTGTTACAGTGGGCTAACTATCTTTCTTCTTTTTGGTAATGCAAAATGTAAGTTTTATTAGTCAAAATGAGTAGCCAGCACGATTTTTGACTAGCTCCCTTGCTAACAAGATATTTAAGAATGAGAGGGCAAACAATATTGCTACCTCCATTTGCTTGTTTGGATTTAAGTCTTTAAGTCAATGTAAATTAACATAAAACTTGCATATATTCTTAACCAACACTACATTTTATTTTCCAAAAATTCCTTTCTTTTCATAGGTTAGAATTTGCTCTTATGACTGATAATCAATGATGATTGCTTTTTATTACCAAATCAACACACAAATAAATTTCTTTATAATGTAGGTAAGATTAGAATCCAAATATCTTATTCGATGATAAAATTTTTTACCATTTGAGTTAACTTGAATCCATAACATTGCATTCCTTGATATTGTTATTTTTTTTAATGATTTTCCTTGTAACTTAACTAGTTTGATTAAAAATAATTACACAAGGTTATTTTGAATGTGATTTTAATTTGATAAAGAAAATTGTATCCAAGTTTATAAGAGGTAAATCATCAATATTTCCTTGAACATCAAAGGGAGGATGATATAATTTACTCTATAAAAGATTATAATAAGTGCTATTGACCTTAATTGGAAATATAATTTCCCTATGCCTTATGGATGTGTGAGTAGTGTATCATATCATATGAGAATAGGTCATTATAAAGGATGCTCAAAACCAATTTACTGTCATATAGTTTTTGTTTTACTTTTTCAAAAAAAAAAAAAAAAATTCCCATTAATTGAGACAATAATATTGAGATTCTCGTGATACTATAGATTGTAATTTACTTAGGCTGTAGAAATTACTTTTCTTTTCTTTTCTTTTTCTTTTTTTTCTTTTTTTGCATTAAGGTTGTAGAAATCACTAACTCTTGATAATGTTGTATTTAAAATTTTATAGACTAATTAAGTAATTCAACAAATTTCAGTTGGAGTCCAGGAAAGAAAAAGGTAATTAAGACTTGCCTGAGGTGTTCCATTTTCATTTGTTTCCAGTCGATACTCATGCATGATCCAATCTGACTTTTGACCATTAGGGGCTCGTCCTTTATAGAACACTAAAGTCTTTCTCATGCCAATAAGGCTATGCCTAGCGTAAATAGCCTTATCTCTTCCCGTAGCTTTCCAGAATCCTGCTTTTGTAGCTCTATTAGTGCGAGTTCCAGTTGGATACTTCTTGTCTTTATGGCTGAAGAAATACCATTCATTCTGATCTTCAGTTCCTATTTTGCACAACTCTGTCCAAATTGGCAAATAGTCAATATGAATGGCTGATATATATATATATATATATATATGATCATCTAAACTGTTTTCAAATTTCATTTCAAACTTTAATAACCATTATTAGGGGATGCATGCATGGCAATACCTTCAAGATCCCAAGGTTCAATTTTGTATAGATCAACGTCTTTGATGACATCTAGATCAATCCTTTTAGCAGCAATCTTTTTCCTGAGGTAATAATCAACAAGTTCTTCATCTGTTGGATGAAATCTAAAGCCTGGGGGGACATGTGAAAAGGCATTCATATTTTCTCAAGAACTTGAAACCTGCATTTTTTTTTTACATGGTAAATGCTATCAGCCATACAACCTTTGTTGTAGAAGAATGTAAAAGGTTGAAAAGTACACTATTGTGAACAACTGTCCCAATTCCAAAGTTAGAAATCTAAATAGAAGCATAGAAATAGTAATAAATGTTAATATGCCAAACCCCAAAGAAGAGACAATTGGCTAAACTTTTAAAGCTTCACTGAAATTGAGAGAGAGAGGGAAACAAAAAACACACACATATATAACATTTACTCGAAAAAAGAAAAAAGAAAAAACATATATAACATTGATGGATTAATTGCACGTATCAAGAATCAGAAACAATAATAAATGTTACTTGAATATAAATCTTTCATCTCAAGTATTCTACTTTATATTTCACCAATTATAGTTTACTACATGTTTTTTTATATATATATTTTATTTTCATTAAAAAAAAAAAAAAAAAAAAGCTACTTACATGACATATTATAATTGGTAAAGTATAAAATGAAACACTAGCCAAAACCTTGAAACTATTATTGACTCAACTTTTAGAGCTTCACTCAAATTGTAAGAGGAAAAGGCAGATTTAAAACTAGATTAATTGCACGCATCAATCATTAGAGTAAAAATGATTTAGCCCAAAAACTTTGGAGAAAAAATTATTGCTCCTGAAGTTTAACATGTCCAATTGATTAGGAAACAAAATCTTTTGTCAAATTATGGAGATAGATCATATTGCTTAAGTGTCACATGGACTTGTTTTTTGGCATGTAGTGTCACATGGACCTAATTAAGCAAACGCGGCAACAATATGATGACAGAAAAAATTATGTTAGACCATGGCCAACCAAAAAGAAGGTTTGATTTCTTCACATCCAAGTAGAGAAAAATTAATCATTATAGCCAATAACAATTAATTTGATATACTTTTGAAGCACTGATGTGAATCTTATCCAGAATGGTAATAACAATCCAATTATTTCAACAAAAATTGTTAAATTTGACAAATAAAAAGTTCTTTTAGTATTCAATTTTTACTGTCTCAAAACAGGTTATACAAAGAAAACGACCTAACATTATATGAAAATGCTTCATGGCTAACATCTAACATGACCCCCTACGGCTGGGAAATCAATCAAATTTTTTTTTTTAATAAAGATGTCAGCCTCTATAAAGGGTTTGTAACCGGGATGAGTACTACAAGTATCATGTATATCCCATTCCTAACACAAAAGATAAGGCTTACAATTCTTTTTGATTAATATAAGACTTATAATTCTTTTTGATTAGTATCAGAATTGAACAGGAGATTGCAAGTTCTACAAATAAATGAATATAAAGACTAGTATGACGTGAAGAATTACCGTGTTCATCATACTTTTTGTGGTGCATTACAGTAAAGCTACCTCCATGTTCAATTGAAGGATTTGAACTAAGAATTAATCTTCATTCTATTAATGTATCTCGTTGCTTTGATCATTCTATACTAGATTGCAAACTTCTTTTATGTCTAACCATTTATTATAAAATAAAAAAAAATAAAAAATAAAAACAAAAAAAAACTTTCTTTTTATAGAAAGCACATCATGACCGTAATTATATACCAAATATCAACTCAAATTTATCTTCTTTCTCAATGGATTACAACTAATACAAATCAATGATAATAAATTTCTCTTAAACATGTGCTGTAAATCATACATTTTGTAATTAACCACGGTATATATCACCATAGATTCAAAATAATAGCTCTTTGATTTAATTTTAAAAAAAATAGCCAACTTATGTAGTATGCAAAACAAAGTTTCTCTTACACCACTCTAAGGATAACATGATGAAATGTGAGTGAAATTAATGTTGTTCTTATATAACATATAGCTTCATTGATTGTAAAAGTGAAACAAACAGCTAACTTTAGATTTGAAAGAAAAATTGTTTAAATAGAAAATCTAAATAAACCACTTTTTTTATGTACATATTAATCAATCACTGGCAAGTTATTACTGTTGATATATTTTTGCATGAGGACTAACTCTTTATTAATTAATCTAGATAAAAATGAAGTTAGGTTTTTCTTTAGGCAAGTATATGCATAAAGTTCCATTCCAGACATAAAAGGTAAGCTTGATATAGGCATGGATCACTAAAATTTATTCTTCAACCAGTGAAATATAAAGAGGAATTTATTATGAAAATAACAAGGGTATCATATCAGATCATAGAAAAGATTGAACATTTGGTAGACAAGATGATACTTTGTAGCATCTTCATTGATATCCAATGCAACGATGATATTCATCTCTGATTCAATAAAGTACACAAAAAACAAGATTAAGAAAAAGTGCAAAGAATGAATAATAATGCAGAAAAACATCATGATTTTGCAATTCTTCTACAAGATGCTGGATAATTCTAAGCAAACTACCCATATTCCTGTCACCTCTATCACATGATTTTAGAGCTAAGAAATTCATATACACATAAACTGAGATCTAAATGCAAAATAACTCAACTCAACTCAACTCTAGAAAAAGACGTATAGAATTAGAATGAATTCTTGCATTTTTCATCTATCTAGAGATCCTATACGAAAAATCTGAGAAATCAGAGGGAAAAGAGTGAAATAAACTAGTGTCAATTAGCATTATCAATGAAAGTAAATCTCAAAACTGAAGCTTTAAGATCAAACTCAAACCGTTCCATAACCAGCTGAAAAAACCCACAACCACAAGCGTCCACTCTCTTTAGGTTTTTTCACATGAAACGATCATCCCACAAACATTCACACAAAGAAGGATCCGAATGAATTACAATAATAATAATAATAATAATAATAATAAAAAACCAAATGGCATGCAAGAAGAAGAAGAAAAAGAAAAGCTCACAAAAGCCACACAACCTTGATAATTTTCAAACAGCACAACCTTCTCCGATCTGGTAGAACCCAACCTCGTATCCACCAGACAGCTTAAAGACAAAAGACTTTAAGATGGCTTTCGTCACTCTCGCTTTAAACTTTTTCACAAGCCCACCGAACCTGACAAAAAAACACAGAAAGAAAGAGAGGGACAAGAAAGATAGGATAGAACAAAAGTGATCCTCGGGAATTGAACTGAACTTCAAACGATAGTACCCTCGAGAACTGTCTGGTAGTTGTCGAGAGAGAAAGAAAGAGAGAGAGAGAGAGAGAGAGAGAGAGAGAGAGATCAGATCCCGAGGAAAGGAAAAGAAAGTATAAGAGGAAAAAGAAAAAAAGGAAAGGTATTTGGAATGGAAATACAGAGAAGAGATAGGGTTAAATAGGAAGCAATCACAAAAACAAAAACAACAACAAGCACATGCCCTAATAATCCATCCCTCTCATAATTTCTCTCTCCTTATCTTTTAAGTGCAAGCTTGATTGCTGCAAAAGCTTTGCGCCAAAAAAAGGGAGGCGCTAAAATGGCTCAAAAGAGAGAGAGAGAGAGAGAGAGAGATTGACAACCTCCAGTACCTCCCACCAGCAACTGATAAAGACCAGAAAAGAATGTTCTGCTCTTTGAGGTTGCCGGAGAGAGAGAGAGTGATGAATGTAAGAAGATCAAACGGTGCGGATGAGTTGGGACTACTTAAAAAGGACTTGACTGACACGAGACTAAAAAGTATCTTAAAGAAATTTATTGACATTAATGTATTGTTGTGATGATGATAGGTAATCAATGTGTGATATTTTGGTGGTGACCTTGAGGTTGAAATGAACATCCTCCCGCCAAAAGTTACACATTTCTCTCTCCTTCTTAGATTTTTCCACTTCAATTCACACCGCGTGGTGCACACGATCGATCAGATTCATAATGATGATAATAGGGGTTATAGGCATATTAGCCCTTCTAGATTACCCTTATAATTTTCTTTCAATGATAATTTTTGTTTGGTTAGCTTGTTTTAAAAAGAAAAAGAAAGGGAGAACCAAAATTGTTTGACCACAAACTATATAACTTTACCTTAAGATCATTTGGTGATGAAAAAAACACAGTTAAGTCTTTTATGGCATTTAACATCATGCACTGTAAGCCTACTTTTAAAGCGGTTATAGGGAGCTGAATTGTGATCCCAAAAAAAAAATAAATGAGATAATATTAGGAATAATAATTCGTATGGAAAATAATTGGGATGTCTCATTTCTCCAAATCCAATTTTGTTGTAAATCTCATTTATTTTGAAGTAAATGATTTGCGTATACATCAAGAGCCATATAGCTCAATAGCTACTTCTTAATATTTTAACGGAGATGTGCATGATTCAAATCCTCCATCAACTATCGAATTATAAAATAAAAATTAAAAAAATATACATGAATATTTTTAGTCTTGTGACTTATTTAATAGTTATGTAACTTTTTTTTTAATAATTAATTGTTACAACAATGGAGGAGGGCTAATTTGAACTTAGTGGCCTCTATTAGAAATACTAAAAAGTATCAATTGAATTATAAGACTTTTGAAAATAATTATGTGATTTGCGTTTAAATGATTTAATACACATCGATGGTCTTATGAAATGGGTTAGAGAATATTCTTTCAACCCAACTAGGAGGCAAACTTTATCCTAAGATGAGAGGTACAAACTTACACTTTGACCCATGTGCTCATAGTAAATTCTTGAATTAAAAAGGAATGAGTTTATTTTGAATATGAGAGCTGATGAATGACATTTCATAGGATAAAATTGACGTCATATAATTTATTAATAATTTTTCATTATCTTGAGTTTTAGTTAGTTCAAGTCATTGTTTAAAATCTTTTTTTTCTTAATAAGGATTTTGGGTTCAAATCTCATCTACACCAAAAAGTAAAAAATAAATAAAAAAAACCATTTAATATCCATATATTTAAATTCAATTATATCTTTTTTTCTTTTTTAACTTTTTTCATTATATTTGTTAATAATTACACAATTTGGATTAACATTCACCCCTATAAGTTTTCCCACAAATAAAATCTAAAACCATCTTTGATAACGAACCAGTAGTCACATACACAATTTTAAATATCCCCAAGAGATGAGATAATACGAGATAATAGTATACCCCAATGTAATCTTGCCTTAACACTAGAGTATTTAACAATAGAGTATTTAACTAATAATTGCAGTTTAAATTGGTTATTACTAACTCAAACAAGCTTTATATATTGTGTCAAACAAGCTAGAACAGGAAGCGCGTGGAATAATTACAATTTACAAGCCAGAAATATCTGTGTATTGTCAGTGTAACAAGACCTACCCTTTCCCTAACCGTGTTGCACCACAAATTCATCAACTTTCTATTTCTAAAGTTGGCCAACACGGTGTATTGTTTTGTTAGCTACAGCTTCACACGTCCATCCCTAAAAAATGTTAACACCCCACACACACACACACACACACAGAGACCCAGCTCGAGCCCACTAAAAGTGCAGCTAATTAATAATGTATTTCTGAAGAATGTCTTATAAGGTTCTAGCAATAAATTATTTAAAATACTAAAAAAAAATAAAAAATGATATCCCTGAGCCCTCACCAGCAATTGCACGCGGCCTCTGGTTGGTTGGTCCGCAATATGATAATCATAAAAACTTATTACTTCCTGTATTTTTATACTCTTTTACAAAGCTTTCACAAGCTGGACCCCTCAAACCGACCTTAGACTATACGAATGGGACACTTCTCCAAATACTACTTTTTAAAAAAAAAATTCTAATATAGTATAAAAGAAAGAAAGAAATTTATATAATAGTGAATGATAAGCTTGGCTTAGTTTTTGCTATTCATAAGCGAAGCCGAGAGAGATGAAGAAGCCGAAGTGAAATATGAGAGACTGAGACTGAGACTGTGACAGTGTTTGTGTGGTTTATTCTGTGGGCTGTGGTGGAGAGAGGGTCCCACTGATCGAACGGAATGATGTTAAGGACTGAGTACGTGGCGGCTAATGGTCCGGCGTGGGCTAGCCCACGATCATTAGGCTCACAATTTCGGGTGCAGGCCGGTTGTGCAAAGTGGGGTCCACCCCGTTATCTCCGTTTGGTTTTGGGTCCCACTTTGCCCTTTTTGCCAGTGAAGTTGATGCCCTGTTGGATTGCCACGTGTAGTGATGTGTTTGGTGCTTGCTCGTGCCGGCAAGTTAAGTTAAGTTAAGCCACTTCTAGGCTCTATCTTCACCTTTTTTCCTTCGTATCGGGCCGGTTCCTCGCCCTAGGGTTAAGATTGTTGTTACTTGTGATTTGTTCGTAACAAGAAGTGAAGCAAAAGTCTTACACGTGATCCAATTGTCATCTTGTCCCTACCACATATGCTCGCATGGAAATCCAACATATATCTATCAACTTAATTATTCCTAATAATGGGAAATAATAAGTTTGTGTTTTATTAAGTTGATTGGAGAATTGCAGAATACGTAAATACACATCGATCAATTTTGTGGGTTATAGATAACTCATTTGGTAAATATTTTTATTATTGAATAAGAGATCTGAGATTAATCCTTATTTAAACTAAAAATCAATTCATCTATTGATTTAATAATAAAAAACAATCATTATAGAATAAACGTCATATGTACCTTATAATATCAAGTTGTATATCTATAATATTTATATGGTAACTTATAATTTACTAACAATGTATCAAACATAAATTCTATTGAATGGGAGCGGTGCCACTTCACCTTAAAACTAATTAGTAATAAGAAAGACAAACTTAAGTCTTTTTATAGTCAATAGGCTTCGCGCTCATGAGACTATTTTTAGAGCAATTATAGGAAGCTGAATTGTGGTCCTCCAACAAATTCAAAGAGGGTTAAGAAGTTTTTAAAAACTAAAAATAAATGTTGGACAATTGTTTATTGTTAAAATGAAGACCAATATTATTTGCACCTAAAAAGGCACAAATTAGCATATTAATGTACATAAACATATTTTAAAAAACAAAACCAATTTTAAATGGTAAAAATGCAACGCAACCATTAATTTATAGAACTAACATCTCTAAAGTATAGTTATTTTATTTGGAAACAAAAGAAAACATGAAAAGTCTAGGCCTATATATAAACATTGCTTTGTTAACAAAATTTCTTTTTGTTTCGTTCCGCATCAATGACCATAAAGGTTAGAATTAACAAAACTTCATCAGCGCAAGTGGTGAGCTAAAACCCAACAACTGATGGGGTCGTTTTAATGATTGCTGATATAGACTCATTATTGTTTCGGTTCCCCACGTTCAACTGAGGTTGGCCAACTCCTCAAAAAGGTCCTATTAAATTTGCAACTATTCTTACTCGCACACTTCCAACTTTCAAGCCCCTATTCTCATGACTCATGCCTATGACTCTATGAGCGGCTTCTCCTACAAAAGTAATAAAGTTAGTTTCTTTACCTAAGTTTTAATATTATTTTTATGGAAAATATAAAAAATTGTTAAAAAAATTAATTTTATTTTTTATTTTTTTATAAAATTTTTTTAAAAATACTTATTAATTCGTATTTTTAAGACATCGGTTAACTTTTCTCATAAAGTTATTATAAATTAAATTTTTTTTTTTTTTTTTTTTTTTTTTGAGAGAGAGTTTCAACTTATGGCATCAATTCTGGATGATAACTCTTTATCATTAGACTAAGACATCAATCAGTTTTTTTTTTTTTGTAGGCGGGGATTGAATCCTAGATTTCTTATACAACCATCAGAGACTTTACCAGTTGAGCTAACTGGAACCCATGACTTAAATCTTATATTTATAAACTCAGTATTCTTTTTCTCAAAAAAAAAAAAAGTTATTGATACATATTCATATTATTTGAAAGAAAATGTATATGATGTTCCGTTAAAAAGCTTTTTTCTTTGAAATGAAAAAAGCATAAATTTTTTGATTCCCGTTTATATTCCCACAACTTAAAGATCCACCTTGATACGCACCTTATGTCCAGAGCAAGCTTACATATTGATCTCCAAATTCAACCAATGTAAAATGTTTCTACCCACTTCCAATTTTATATTGGATGAATATGGAGATTCTCACCTCATTAATTCAACAAGCAACAAAGTCAATTAATTTCAAGTAAAAAAAATTAAATATTAATCTCCATATTCATCCAATATAAATTTTTTTTACCCACTTCCAACCTATCCCACTCCATTAATCCGACAAGCAACAAAGTCAATTAATTTCAAGAAAAAAAAAAAAAAAAAACCATAAGGCAACCAAGTCTAGGAAATCATATACCTATATGATAAAAATTGGGTCTAGAAGCTTTGCCAAGTGGTCATCTTATCTCTATAAAATATGGTTAAATTTTCATTAATTAGGATAATTCACTTTGGGTAAAATGCTATTAACTATGTTTCAATAAATTTAAAATTATACTCCAAAAGTTTAGGTAAAACTCTATTAACTAAATTTTAAGAAATTTAAAATTCCACTCCAAATTAAAATTTTATTTTTAAAAAATTCAAGAATTTTAAAATATAATCTATATTTTATTTTAATTATTTTGATCATCTACCACAGTAATTAACTATTTTAATATAATAAAATTTACGCTTTACATACCATCTTTATGCCCAGTAACTAAATATATGTTTGCATTTTGATCATTTTAATTTAAATGAAACTCCGTTGCAATCTTAAATGGCTCACTGAAGTTTCAATAGTATTTTTGAAATATATTTTTCTATTTTATCAAATAAAAATTAATGCTTGCATCACACAATGTATGGCACGAACATAATACCACAAGAAAAAAAAATAGTCATAAGATCAGAAGAAAAAAAAGAGAAAGATGAAGGAAAGGGAACTAAGATTTACAACTTCTATTTGATATTTGGAGTTATATAATAATTTGGAGATAAGATTGAGAATATATGCCTAACATGGTATGGCAAAGGACCCCAAACTATCATCATCGCCTTATATTTACATGCTCAAAAACTAAGATTATTCAAACCCTCGATAGGTGGTGACTCTTTAATTTCACCTACCTTATTTAATCAATAGAAATCCTCTATCTCACTTTGAATGTTTCACTTTGTACTCGATAAATTATAGTATGTCATGTGTTTGATTTTTTTTTTTTTTTTAAAAGAAAAAAAAACTGACTATTGTATAAGAAAAAAAAATTGACAAATTATAATTTGTGAAATATAAAATAGAACACTCAAAATGGAATAAGACTCTTAAGGCAGCTTATTATTGTTGTACTTACCTTCCCTAAATGCAAAACTGGATTTCTAATTTTTATCAAACCATAGTCACAACTAGGCCTAAGATATATAAGTAAACAAGAAAGACATATCTACGTGTTTGCTTTTCTCAGTGACGAATGACAAGTGGTTGTCCAGTGAGTTGAACCTGACTTGTTCTTTTTCTTTTGGATGAATGCAAAATAATTTATTTAAAAAAGAAAGAAAGAAGGAAATTTATACTTTCATAAACCTATTTATTACAACTTTATTAGAATGTGGGAATCTATTTTTGGGTCACTGGACCAAGTCTTTTACCTAGAATCTAGAAAGGGTATGGCGTAAAGCTTTGGCAATATCAGTACGAGGCCATACGTTTCAGACCAATATATTTTTATTTGTCTATAAAACATCAATTGGTGTACACCAAGAAAGGTGACTGTCTACCATCTTCATATTGATTCTTGGCATGAATGACATCTTGACTTGTGCTTCCATTTTATATTATTCCTAAATGGAAAATTGTGGATGATCAGATTGTTTAAGCTGATAGAAAGCTTTTGGCAATCTAGCAGAACATTGCAAATTCTTCTCACTAAGGGAATAGGATAGTAGGGTCACAACAACCCTTTCTTGGCTGCTGCTTTCCTGGCTTGAAGATTGAAACCAAAATGCTTTATGTAACCATAAAACAGGTACTATTATACTCTCAAACTACATATTTATAAATACCTTGTAACAATGACAAAAAATATTGAATACCTCTGAAAGAAAAGCAACAATATATGAAAAGAATTAGTTGTGGCCCTCCAATTATGGTTTTAAATGATAAATTATGTGACCATAAATGGCTGCATTGCATTTCTCAATTATTATCAATCTTACTGTTATTGTGTTTGTATTAGTTAAACTAAGTCAAACTAGCTACCATTGACTGAAAAGGAAAAGCAAAATAAAATAAAATGAAAGAAGACAGCTTACCTGAAATCATCTGGTGTGTGTAGTGTGGTGACAGAGAGAAAAGAAGAGAAAGTTGAGGAATGTTTCAGTTTGGTTTTCAGTTTGTAAGTACATGCGCAATTACACGCGGCAGACAAGCATTAATTTATGACATCAAATATTAATTATCTATCTATCACTGTCTTCAAAGCATATGATTAGAGAGGACCTAATAATATATAATCCATCTCTCTTTTGCAGGTACTAACATTTTAGCACGTGATTAAAAAAATGTAAGAGCTTTTTGTTTGTTGCAGAAAGAGCTAGAAACACTTTGCTCACATCACAATTTTATTTAAGACCTCGCAACCTTCTGTGTATCATTCATTTTTCACTTTTTGGTATCCCACCTGAATCTCATGGTGGCTAGAGCACGCTAGGCAGTTTTTCGACCTTGCCTCTTCTTGTTCCAAGCAACCTCCACCGCCTACTTCGAACTCTTCTAGTTACTTTAACAACTTCCATTGAATGAAGGAAAGTGTACTAATGAAATTTGTTTGTTTATAATTAATTATGGTGTATTTTGATGAAATTATTTTCATTGTTTTTATTCTATTTAAAAAAAATAAGTTGCGTACGTAGAAGTAAAATTTCACTTTTAAGTGTGTGTTTGGAATGTGCTGAATTTTTTAGCTTATCTCTACTTTTAGCTTATTTTTACTACTACATAAGTCTCACTGTACTATTCAGCTAACTTTTACTTTTATCTATAGTATTTTCAGCAAACAGATACTAAAACTGAAAAGCTTATTTTGCTGAAACTGAATAAGCTGTTCCCAAACGTATAGTAAAAGTAGAAAAAAAAGTGAGGTTTTCAAATTTGTATTTTTAAAATATATATATATAACAACCTCCACCGCCTACTTCGAACTCTTCTAGTTACTTTAACAACTTCCATTGAATGAAGGAAAGTGTACTAATGAAATTTGTTTGTTTATAATTAATTATGGTGTATTTTGATGAAATTATTTTCATTGTTTTTATTCTATTTAAAAAAAATAAGTTGCGTACGTAGAAGTAAAATTTCACTTTAAGTGTGCGTTTGGAATGTGCTGAATTTTTTAGCTTATCTCTACTTTTAGCTTATTTTTACTACTACATAGGTCTCACTGTACTATTCAGTTAACTTTTACTTTTATCTATAGTATTTTCAGCAAACAAATACTAAAACTGAAAAGCTTATTTTGCTGAAATTGAATAAGCTGTTCCCAAACGTATAGTAAAAGGAGAAAAAAAAAGTGAGGTTTTCAAATTTTTATTTTAAATATATATATATATATATAATAAAATAATAATAAAAACCAACTTTTTGAGTTTTTTTGAACTTATTTGGCAGGATTCATGTCAAAAAAACTTTTCCTATTTTCTACATTAGTTTCAACAAATAATGAAATAAGTAATTACTAAAGATCATCCAACTGTACACCTAATCAAATAAACTAAAAAATTAACTGCAAAATAAAGCCTTAATAGACTAATGACCTTGTAGCATAGTGATATTTCTCCTCCCTATTAATTAAGGAAGAGGTTTGAGATTCAGTCTATCATGTATATAAGATTTGTATGGTAAAGGGTTCTTCTATCATTTGAAAACAACTTTACAAATTAATGAGTATTTTAGTAATTAACACGTCACCATCATTGCTAACAGTTTTTTATGCCCTCTTAATTTTTGTTGTGGTATGCACATTGCACAGTACTCTTCGTACATGGCTCTATATAATGTGAATTAATTTTAATTCGTTATAGTAATCATATATAAACATAACTCAAATGTTACTGATGGGTCAACAGCAGGCAGCATGTTTAATGCGCCTATGCATCATTGCTTTGTCTTTGCTGCCTAACATGCCAGTACAGCAATTAGTTTTACAATGTACACTTGTGAAAAGATAAAAATTTAAAATTTTGATCAAGTAATTACCATCCTTTACAAAGCGTTTTTAACCATGTCTTTCTAGGGATTTAAGTTGTTGGGAAATTTAAACCCCAATTGATAGAATTAACAAGTTTTAAACTCAAGTTGTTAATTAGATTTATTATGAATAAAACTTATTAAAATAAACAAATATCAATATTATGTCAAAATCATGCAGCGAAAAAATAAATAAGATAATATATGATGACTCAGGAAAATCAATGAAACAAACTAGTTTCACAGTAAAAACTTGGGGGAAAACCTTTTTGAAAAGCAATCTACTATAGTAAAGAGAAGTTTCAGATCTAATACAAAAGCTTTGTTCCTAGACTTTACAATCCCCATAGATGAACTTACAGGAGAAATTTTCTACTGCTTCAAAACCTCTGTACTCTTCAATATATGAATGCTACCCTTTTTGCACAAATCCCAGTACATGACTATCCAAAAGATGCACAGCTCCTAGTACGTGACTAATACACTAACTTGAGAGAGTTGTTGGTTGCAAAATTCTTCAATTTATCTACACAATGAAGATCCAGAAGATACTTGGTTACAAAACTCTACAGTGCACAAACATAGCAACTTCTTCACAAGAAAGATGAACTATAGCAAATTTTGTCTCCGGTCACAATTTGCTTGAACAAATTTTGCTCAACACTTGTGCAACTCGTGTCCACTTTGACGGCCCTTAAACTAATCTTTTTATATGTCTAGAATTGTGAAAAAAGAAAGCCAAACATACAATCACAGATTGAGTGAAAAATAGAATAGAAAATCTGAATTTCATAAACCTCGACAGATAGCCATCTGTCAAGCAGCTGTCGAGCCACGGGGCTAGAATAGCTCTTCAAGCTTAATAGATACTAGCTGTCGAGCTTTAATGAACTTGCATTTTTCAGCTTGAATCTTGAATCTTGGATAGACTTGCATGATTTCAACACTTGATCTTGAAATAAAGCTTCTTAAAGTATTAAACACATCCTAAATCTACTCAAATACAAGTAAAGTGCATTTTGTCAAATAATTAACCAATTACATAAAATAATGACATATGTTCCTAACATAATCCACATATGTCCTAACATAAGTGATAGTTTAGTAGTAAAATTATTTTTTATTCCGGCCCTCACTATCTATCTACCTATCTAAAATAAAATATCTTTGTTAATTCTCAATTAGTTTTAAAAATTGAGCCAAAGGCTACAAGAAAATGATTTTTCTTTTTGGGTTTTCCCTCCTGATCACTAGTTTTGAGTTCCAAATGGGAAAACACAACTGTTCTTGTAATGATAATCCCAAAGTAGATATATGTGCAAATTAAAATTTTACCTTCGTATATGCAATCTTCATCAAATGTCAATTGGAATAGTTATACTTGCCTACCTACAAAAACCAACTTTTCTTGGACCCCTCGCTATAAACAAAAAAACTCAAAGGGCTGAAGAAAATGGTCTTCATAAATTATGTGATGCTTATGTTTGATCTAGCAATGTAGACGGGAATGTGACATTATATATGAATTCACCCACAAAAGTAATTGTGTTCATAAGTTACGTAGTTTTCCATCTCCCGATGAATTTAAGCTCACCCTTTGTAAATTGTATGCTATCTCACCCATTGAAATACTTGCACTCATTACCACAACCGTTTCTTCCACTAAGATAAGTTCTATAATTTAAATCATGGATGCTCACAATTGAAGAATATTTGTTAAGAACTTAATGGTCATAATAATTAATTTAAATAATCATCAAACTGCATGGTGCTAATGGCCATAATTGTTTGAAATTATCACTAACGTCCCCTACTTCACCCTTGATTTCAACAAATAAAATATAATATCCACTGATTCAAGAGTATAATTTTTTCGGCTACAAAATTATACTTTTAAATATAAGTAAATGGAAGAATAAGAATTATAAATGAGACTCTCTTTAAGCTTAAAGCCTGGCATACCAACAAAAAAAAGGAGTATAAATGTCTAGATCCTAATAAATTCATATCCAATTTTAGAATAAGATCTAACAGTATATATAATGCTGAGTTAAATTTAAAACCTACAAAAATGGTGAAAATTTTCCGCTCAAGAAAATAGTTCCCACCCCCCCCCCCCCCCCCCCGCTCTCCACAAGGCCTACAAGTAATCTTCCCCATTTTTTATAATATAATATCTAATCATGTTTTCAGCTAATTTCTTATTCAAGAATAATTAGATATTATAGCCCACCCAACCCTATAATTATTGTTGTCATTTACTCATTTATCGAAAATAGTAAATAAAGTAATATTAGATTATAAAAACCAATATTAAATTTCGTTATTTGACTGCTGACTATGTAAGTCAACAGTTCTTCTGGCACGGAAATACACGCACACTATAGCATCATATACTATTGCTCAAGGCGTGATGACTAATTATTACTACAATTTTAATGTTCTTTATAAATAAATATGGTCGTGGCTCTCTATAGTAGGTCTGAATCTGATGACTACTTAGGAATTAGAAGAATGAAATAAACAAGAATAATGTTCAGGAGCGACTAGCTAGGAGGCTAGGACTATGATTGCAATTTGGTTTATATGTCCCCTTCAGAATAATAATGCCAATTATGCCAATAATAATAAGATTAGGAAATGAGAACAAATAAAGTGTGAGAGTGGAATTCTGAATGATTACCATCATAAAATTTTATCCCGACAAATTTCACAATAATGTAGAGCACGATTTGGAGCTAGCGAACATGAAAAAGGCATATGTAATGGTTAAAACACTTGGGTCTAAGTAGCTAACTGGAAATTAATTAGTAGCATGCTGGTAATAGTTTTGGTCTATGAATCATGTTGACAATGTGCAGACTGAGTTGAAAAGGCAAGTGCTAGAGAAAACAAACTCTAGATATATAGAAAGGTATGTTCATGATATAAACATGTTCAAAGTTTGATATATGTTTAAACTACAATATTGCAAAGAATCTGCATTTACTATAGAACGGTTTTAAGGCAGCAAGCTCAGACCCTAATTTCTAACTACAGGTCATTGACTCTTATAATGGAAGCACGCAAGTGCAGGTGAAATTATTCATTAACTAATATACTTATTCTTCTCTCACATTAAGGTAAATTACACATAGAACCTACTATTATGTAAAAATAGGTGTAGTATGCTTGCTATACGGAATAATTTCTCTTAATTGCTATAATATTAGCCTAACGGGTTTAGGCTTAGTGTACTATTGTACTATATTTTGCTTATATTATATTCTTATTACTTTTATAGCACAAATACCTAACTTATATAAAAAATGTAGTTTCTTACATAATTTTATATATACTTCAATATATTAAAACATACAGTTTTTAACCGTACAAATGGTATATCAATAGGGACATAGGTCACAATAAACTTGTGATTGTCATTGTTATAATAAGCTTATAAGCTATAATCCTTAGAAGGTTTCGAGCTCTTGAGCAGATCCTGATCAATAGAGGGGAATAGAAGAGGGATAAAAATGCTGTTGATCATGACTAGATCCCACTCTAAATCTTTCTACGAAATAAATTTCATCACGATTCATATTTCACACCCTAAGGAGTAGGCATGAGCTGTAGGATAGGAAAACTTTTTATAATAAAGAAACTTGAAAATTGTGGCAGACAAGCACCATTGTCAGGATATTGATTTCTGAGATAAGTCTTGCATAGCCTTCATTTCTAAAATTGGTGGAACAGAATGGATCAAAGGAGCATTACCTTGGGCATGATATCATTCATTCTCAAAATAAAATTCTATAATATGTTATCATCAGTGAACAGGGCTAGGGTTGAAAATGGTGGAAATGGGACGGAACAGAAAATCGGGAAACAAGTAAATTTATGTGTTTTCATCGTGACAGTAGGACCTAGCAAGCCAGGCCTTCTTCAAAATTTTCCCCATTAATGATTCGATAGTTATAATAATTGAGATTCAAACTTTGATTCTTCTAGTAAAGGAAAGCAAGTTATGCGATAAGGCTTTTGATGCAATTTCATTGATTTTTAAGTTGTTATGTGTGGCATTTCATTTCAGCATATGACAATAGTGAAAATGTTTTGCTACAATTTGTAACCTGCAAATATTCATCAGCATCATGTTAAGGTAATTAAAAACACATACACACAAAACACAAAACAAAAACAAAAGTCCATGAAGTGGTCCTCGAGTCGAAAGGCACGCAACTGCAAATACATAAACCTTGCTGTGTCTCTCTGTGAAAAGCCAGGTTGCCATGTCTGTTGCTTTTCCCCAAAACACTTTAGGAGCACTCGTGGTTGAGATTCACTGGCCAACTCTCCAATCCAAGCTGTTCACAAAGAGGGACAGAGTGAGAGAGATCTACCAAAGTTTAATTTTATTTTATTTTTCGTTAGTTAGTTATTCTTGTCCCACAAAACAATTACAGGTGATGAGGAAGCAATCCCCCTATAGATTATTGTGGGGGCTCCCACAAGATAAGGTCATCAATACGGGATTCTTGTATAATTATAAGGCGATGTACCCTATATTGTGTTCACATTTATTTTTAGCAAATGGGTTTTAGCTCAACATTCCAACCCTTCCGGAGAACACCAACCAGATATCAAATAGTCTATTGATCTAAATAACGTATTAAAATAGAAGCAAAGTAATGATCCAATCTAGACCCTACTTGCTTTATATCAAGTGTTATTTCAATTAAATTTTACATGTTCTAATTTATGCTACGTGTATCTCCAATTTAAGCTACTTTTAGCAGCCCCCCCCCCCCCCCCCCTTTTTTTTGGTTGAAAAGTGCTACTTTTAGCCCGTTAAAACTACTTTTAAGCCTATAAGAAATTATTTCTAACTAACTAATTTTAGTTCAAGTTCATTTGAAATAAATTCAAATTTTCTTACCAGAACGTAAAATTAATTCCAACAATAAAATCAGTAAATACTAAGATTTTGAATGATGGAATTATAAAAAGTAGTATAAGCAAGATTTTAGTTGAGATGGGAAACATTAAAATAAAAGGTAGAAGACAAAATTAAAATTAAAAATGTTAATTAATATAAGTAAAAAAAAAAATTAGTTGACATAGATTGAATATAAGTTTTTTTTTTTTTTTTTCCGTGCCTGGTATTATGCTTAAGGTACTTCATAATCTAAGGTGACTATAAAATATATATTAAAAAATCAAAGACATGAGTCAAAAAAGCAATATATGGTCATTAATAAATAAATTTAAAATCAATTTAAATAGAAGATATTCAAACAAGCAATTATTAATTACTAAAAAGAAAAATGAAAAACAAAATTAACATAGAATTATTAAAAGTATGATAATACACTCAAAATTCTTTAAATGTTCTATATTTGTCTTTTGCATTTGTCTTTTTATTTTTTACAGGGATTGTATGACTATTATATTTTAAAATTAACTTAAAGGATCAATGTTTAACTATTTTATCATAGCTTTCATTTCCAACTATTAAAAGGTGATTTTAGATCGTAGAAGAATTATTAATATATATATATATTCGATCACGGAGATACTAATAAAATTTGGCCCATTGATTACGGAGGTACATTTTATCATTTTAAAATATTGGATTTTTTTTCCTTGACTATATTGGGATAATCATAAAAAATAAAATAAATAAAATAAAAGTGTCCAAATTACTATTAAAAAACTTTCAAAATGTTAGGATACTTTTCCTTTTTCTTTTAATCAATTAAATAAATGTTTATTTATACATTTAGTTCATGTTTTCAACTAGTTACTAATCTTTCAAATATTTCAATTTAGTCCTAAACTTTTTAAGCATGTGTAAAAAAAAATGTTCATGCCATCAAAAAAAAAAAAAAATCAAAATGTATATTTGATTTTTATTGATCTTAGGAGTTTTCTTTTTGGGATAAATTGGTCTTAAAGAGTAGATCGTTCCTTGTAATCAACAAGTGTCATCTGTCATCTAAATAATCATTCATTGTAGATAGACATGAGCAGTAATGGACCCAAATTTTGAGTTAAAGGGAGCCAAAATATAAGCAACAAAAAAATAATGATAATATAAGAATTCATTCAGTATTAATGTACTATTAAACAAAGACAAAGATAAAAACACAAATTCATTGTTTATAATGCAATCATCTACTAGAAAAAACAAAAACACAAAACATCATTATTTTTTACTACATTAGAGTATTCACATCAACTTGTTCAAAAATTTCTATCTATTTCAAACTTTTAGTACAAGAATCTACTTTTTTTTTTTTTTTTACGTACTCACTTTTCAAAACACCATGTAGACACTTAATTTTGCACCCATGATTTAATCAATGAGAATGACTTGAATGACCATCTATGTACACCAAAAATCATGATAGCATTACATGCATCAATTTGTTCCTGTTTTACATGCATTAATTCATTCATTGCATATCATAAAAATGATCTTGAGATTTTTACGGTCATGGCGATGTGTCCAGTTTTCAAATCAAACCATCGGATCGAAAGATATCGCATGATCATGTCGCACGGTCAACATGCATTGTGTCTAGGTAGAGTCGACCACACATGATCAATTTAAATTAATTTTGATTTGTTAAGTAATTAAAATTAATTAAATAATTTTGTGATTGGTTGATAATTAGTGTTTAAAATAGGGATGCATGCGTAGGAATAAAAAAGATAATTGGATAACAATAACACTGTTTATAATCTGAACTTAATCAAGATTTATTTTAAGGTATTTATCTACAAGATAATTATTCCTGAAAAAGCCTGAATTATCCAGAAAAGAGATTATATATATATATATATATCATAGACAGAGAATAAAAACACGTCTAAGTGCAAGGACCGGTCAAAAAACCTTAAAAGAGGAGTCCAAACGACACCCAAACATGAAAAAGCGTTCGGTGTCCAAGAGCCAATTCAGCACTTTTGAGTGCCGAACGGCACTCTAAACAGGCCGAATTTTCCCCTTCCTTAGGTGATGATAAAGCACACCTTTTTCGATCTTTTTGCAAAATGATGCGTCTGAATTCACATTCTAATCATACATGCCTATTTTTAGAGTCTTTTGGCCTCTATAGATAGAGACTGAACCTCATAATTCAACACCCTTTTTTTACGCTCTAGAAGGCACATGTTTTGAGGATCTCAAATTGCTGATACTTGTTGATCCTCTCTAGATTTGCTTTTAAATTAGGATTTTTAGGTTTCAAAGATAACTGAATAAGTTTCTTTGAACCCTAAAACATCCTCTCTAGAACAAAGAGTGCTCATGCAATAATTTCTTTTTATGCTGATGAATGTTTATCTATATAATGTTTATCTTTTGTTTTTGTGATTTATTTTTATGTGATTGTTATAATCTCGTTCGTGAATTTCAATAATTTGCATGTAAACAATTCTTTTTCTTCAAAATAAAACATGATGCACTCCTTAGATGTAGATCTAGATTTTTTTCTTAATTAAAACTGGTTTGTGTCATTCTTAGATGCAATCCAAACATTTATATATATATAATAAATAAAATAAATTGATTTGTATCTTCCTTAAATATAGATTTGATTTTTTAATGCATGTAGTTTTTGAATAAATAAATTTTTGTTTAGTATTTGTTTTATTAATTCATTTGCTGAATAATTTTGGTAATATTTCTAAAAAATCTTTTCTTATTCTTTCAAACATTATAAAAAACAATTATTTCTTCTATTTCAAAAACCTTTTTATTTTAGATCTAAATTTTTTTAATTTAAAAAACACAGATCTATCTTTTACAAACAAAAAAAAAAAAAAAAAAAAAAACATTTTTTTTAGTTCTTAAAAAATAGATTTGATATTTTTCAAACTAAAAGACTTTATTTTATGTAATAAAAACATATCTGAATTTTTATCTCCAGAAATCAATTTTCAAAATACTACAAAGTAGATCTGGCATTTTGGCAAACCAAAATCAAATTTTTTTTCATCACCAAAACAGATCTGATTCTTTTCAAAAGAAGAGACTTCACTCATAAAAAATTTGTGTGATTTATTTTTGGTATCACATGTTCAATATATCATTCATGACATGCATAAAAAGGTATATTGGTCACAAGGGTCTAGAAGATTAGATTTTGTCTGGGTGGAATGGGTACCTAACACTTTCTCATTCCATAACATAGCCTTTGGATTTAGATATTTGGCTAAGTAGATCTAGCTTTGTCTCTACTTTTTATTTTGGATAGAATGTAACTAGAACAAAAAGCCATGTATTTTGGTAGTATGTAACTAGGACCCAAAGCCATGTAATTTTTCAATTTTCCAAATATGTAATTTTTTTTATTCAATCAATGAAGAGAATAATTCAGTCATGTATTTAGTTTTTCTTATTTTTTGTATAAAAAATAAGTGGCAACTCCACACACTTAGCCCAAAAAGAAAGGTATCTTAAAAAGCACTCCAAAAATCTCTCTCTTTTTTTAGAGGCCTGATTTTCCTGGTCTCTCACACACCCAACATTAGATCATCTATTTTACACTACATTTAATTAAAATATTATTTCTTTTTCAATTTTTTATTATTATCCCAAATCATATTTCTCTCTTTATCAACCATAAATCATTGCCTCAATCTAAAGAATTACTAAAATATTTATTTGCATAGTTACAATAATGGTGTAAATTTACATAATTACTGTAGCACAAATGTATTTTTGCATAATAATATATAGACTGATGTGAATGTATTTTAGGGTTGATTGAGCAAATTTGAGGTCTTATACTACTTTACAACAACTGATACAAATATTTTTACAATAAAATCAATGTAAAATTGTAGGAGGAGGAGGTAAAGATTTTTTTGGAAGAGGGGCCTAAATATAAAATTGTAAAAAATAACCTACTCTTTTTTTTTTCCTTAAGGCCAGGGGGCCCAAGTCCCTTTGGGCCCCTACTTAGGTCTGTCCCTAGACATGAGAATAGTTAAAAAGTTATATACACAAATGTAAAAATAAAATAAAATAAAATGTTAGATAGACATAATCAAACAATTGTCAATAAGATGTAAATATGATGATAAATATTTATCTTGTTAAAAGTTTTGTAGTTTATTTGACACCTTCATATATACAAAGTACTTAGAGGTTTAATAGGAAAAATATTCGAACTATATATCTCAAAAAGAAAAGGAAAAAAAAAATAGATGATTCTTTCCTATTTGTATTTTTGTATCTCTCTCGCTATTTTTCACTCAAAAAAAATTATTAAAAAAAAATTGTGGTAAGCAGTTGTTAAACACTCTCCTGTCTTCACAAATATAAGCCTCTTTAGAGTTGCTGGATCGGTTACATGTCCAGTCCAGACAGGACCATTTTTTTGGAAGCCCAAAATTAAAGCTTTCATTGAGGCAAGACTTTAAGACCCCAATCAACTTTTGGGCTTGGCTCTCACCAACATTGCGAACGGTCCGTCGCTATAAGGATTGCAAATTTGTTTTAAACTTTCAATGGATTTGGTCCGTTTATTGTTTTGAAGCTATAATCCGGACCGTAGAAAAATTATTGGTTGCATATTATAATCCAGTCGGTTGCACCTTACTAATTGAAACAAACAGATTTGAATTTAGTTATTCACAAAAAATATTGACAGTTGTTCTTTTTATAATGAATTATAGATTACTGAATCATTAATTTTCTATAAGTTAGTTAATCAAATAAAAAAAAGCTATAAACACTACATTTTTCCATGGTTTTAAAAACCGGAACGCACAAAGAACCGGAAAAGATATTGGTTACCAATTTTATGGTCCGACCAAAAAGGCCACGTGTGGCTGATTTTAGAGTTTAATGCACAACAGGCAATCAAAATATGTCACATTTGATATGGTCCACCTTTCATAACATCTAATATCAGAGTTTAAAAAATGATTCAAAACAAAGCAAAACAGTAGGTGCAACGTTTTCCCAACATGTCCCTTAGGAGCTCTCTAGAACTCTCCCGTGAAGAAGTAGCAGAACTTCGTCGTAGCACAAAAAAAGCCAAAGAAACCCATCAAGCTGAGGCTTACTCTGAGGCCAGATTGCTAGGTGCTAATGCTTTCACCCCCCCTGGCAAACACGAAGAGAAGATTTCCTTTAAGGATAAACTTATAGGTGAGATACCTGGAGCTTATATGCAGGCCTTCGATTTTTCGGATTATGTGGAAAATGAAGTTGAGTCAGAAATTAATGTTGAGAGTATCAGGGAAGGTTTTGCTGCTGTGAATCTCTCGAGAGAGTTTAAACAACTCATCAGAGCCCCTTGGACAAATGCCCTTATTATTAAGGTGTTTGGGAGATCAGTTGGGTTCAATTTTTTGAATTCCAGAATACATGCTTTATGGAAACCAAAAGGTAAGCTTGACTGTGTAGATCTGGATTGTGAGTTTTATCTCATCCGTTTCTCTTTGAGAGAAGATCATGACCTGGTATTAAAGAATGGACCTTGGTTTATAGGGGAACATTTTCTATCTGTCAGACCATGGGTGCCAAACTTCAGGCCAGATGTAGCTAACATTGCTGCTGTGGCAGTGTGGGTTAGACTTCCTCATCTTCCTATTGAATATTACAATGCTGAAGCTCTGAAGGAGATAGGACAGGCTATTGGCACGGTACTTCGCATTGACACTCATACGGCATCGGAAACTAGAGCTCGCTATGCAAGGCTTTGTGTTCAGGTGGACATTAATAAGCCTCTTATTTACACCATTTTGATCGGAAATTTCCAACAACCGGTGCTATATGAGGGAATTAACCAGTTATGTTTCTCTTGCGGCCGTGTTGGTCATCGCCGTGAGGTCTGCCAATACACGATCAGAGCTCCCTCGCCTGATAAGCCAGATGGCTCCGTACCATCATGCAAGGTGGATGGGAATGGTAAGGACAATAGTACTGAGGTGCATCACGTACCAGACAGTGGGAAATTGCACCATGTACCTGAGAGTACCAACAAATCCTCCTCTGGACAGCTGGATGCAGACGGGTACGGGCCTTGGCTTGTTGTGACACGTAAAAAGCACGGGGCAAAAGATAGTAGAAGAAGTAGTGGGAGTGAATCTCCAATAGAAAATCAGAGTGGGTCCTATGTCAAGAAGCTGGGTTCATCATACAAAACAGGCTTGGGCCTTATGAAGGAGGGGAAAAGAAAAGCTGATGGGCCACTAGAGGTCACTACGAAGGACCCATCCACTTCTAAGCTTTTCAACCAACGTGTCCAAAGTGTGAAACCAACCAAGTCACCTGGTGGTCATAAAGGTAAATCACAAAAGCCTTTGCATAGGGCTAGTTCTCTTGCTCAACACCAGAAGTCTAACGCCGCACTTAACAGTACAGCCCCTGTTTCTGAGTCTTCGGAATTCAGCTTTGGTGCTCCTTGCCATTCCAACAATGGAAACTTCACTTTCTCTAGTGAAACCCAGAGGGAAATAGGTGATAATAGTGGAGGGAAAAATCATCGAAATTCCAAGCATAGTTTCAGTGATAGAAACCAGTGTCAGATCGGGATAGATAGTTCCAAGTGTCTTAGTGGGGCAACTAATGGGGCAGTCTTGGTGGGTTTTCAAACCGAACATTCAAGAAAGGACGGCATCCAAAGTTGTAGCATGGAAGAGTGTGTCGCAGCCATTACTAGTGCCGGTCTTATGCGAATTCGACCCGGAACCATTTCTAGTGGTAAGGAGATTGATGGTAACTCTTCCGATATTGTTCTCAGTGATGGAGAATTGGAGTGTCGTGAAGCTGATTCAGGCGTTTCACTTCACAACAGTGATCAACCTTCACTGGCACCCAAGGGAGATGATGTTGGGAGTTCTTCAACAGTTCAACTCACTGATACCAAGGAAAGGCTTCTCCAGGGAGATGCGGCGCCAGATAGGATGGAACTTGAGGGAGGAGGAGAGGCTTCTGGCCCTCTCTGAGGATTGTCCCAACTCCAATTTCTTCTTTATGATGAACATAATAATTTGGAATTGCAGAGGGGCTCTCAAGCCTTCCTTTCAAGCAAATTTTCGTGATTTGGTTGCCAACCATGATCCAGTTATTTTTGTTGTTATGGAGACTCGCCTGGGCAGTGAGAAGGCGAAAGAAATTACGGACAGGCTGCCTTTCCAAGGGGCGATTCTTATCGACTCAATTGGTTTTGCTGGTGGGCTCTGGTTTCTCTGGGACCCGGATAGAGTTGAAGTCACTAATATTGCTAGCACGGAGCAGGAGATACACACTCTGGTGAAGGTAAATTCCTCTTCTCTTAACTGGATATTTACTGCTGTCTACGCTAGTCCGAGACATAGAGAAAGATGCATGCTTTGGAATAATTTAAATACTGTTGCTAACTTGCATAATTTACCTTGGATTATTGCTGGTGATTTTAATGAAATGCTTTCCAATGATGAGAAACTTGGCGGTAGACCGATTAGTTTATACAGGGCCAACCTCTTCAAAGAATGCATTGATTCTTGCAATATGGCAGACCTTGGCTTTAATGGTCCTAGATACACTTGGACAAATAAGCATGATATTGGTTCCCTCATTCAAGAAAGGCTGGATAGGTTCTTTGCTAATCCCCAGTGGTGCCTTCTTTATCCAGAAGCTCAAGTAACTCACCTGCCTAGATCCTCGTCTGATCATTGCCCTGTCCTGATGGAAGTTCAGCCTAATCTTAACTTCAAACTCAGCAGGCCGTTCAGATTCCAAAGTTTTTGGCTAGCAGATGATTCTTTTCCAAATCTAGTCCGAGATGCTTGGTCCAACAATCCTGGTCTTTATGATGCAATCAAAAATTTACTGCAAAGGCAACAGAATGGAACCGGGTCCATTTTGGTAATATCTTTGCCAAAAAGAGGAGAGTTTTGGCTCGTCTTGGTGGTATTCAGAGAGTTATGGCAGAGAGACCTTCTGGATTTCTCATTAATTTGGAAAAGCAGCTTCAGTGGACCTTTCGAACATCCTTAGCCAAGAGGAAGAATTGTGGGCTCTTAAATCCCGCATTAACTGGATGATTCAAGGTGACAGGAATACGTCTTTCTATCATGTGTCTGCTCTCATTAGAAGAAAGCACAATAAGATTCTCAATCTAAAAAATTCCCAAGGAGAGTGGATAAATGACCTTCCTAATGTCATGGAATTTGTAGGAACATTTCTTAAAGTTGTTTACTACTGAATTCTCCTCTTCCCAATTGCTACTATACACAATGACTCTGCTTGTCCTCAGCTTTCAGATGATGAGTTCATCTCTACAAA
>NW_027069650.1:71624-115676 GCF_002906115.3 Quercus suber | reverse complement strand
CTTAACCAAACTCACATTGCCTTAATCCCTAAGATAAAAGGGCCGGAATCCATTGGGAGTTTCAGACCTATCAGCCTTTGTAACACGGTCTACAAGGTCATTACCAAGATCATTGTGGCTAGAATTAGGCCTCTTTTGGATAAGTTGGTCTCTCCGTTCCAATCAGCGTTTGTGCCGGGAAGGAAGGGAGTGGATAATGCTATTATTGCCCAAGAAATTATTCACACCATCAGCAGGAAAAAAGGCAAAGTCGGGTATATGGTAATTAAAATCGACCTTGAGAAAGCCTATGATAGGCTGGAATGGTCCTTCATCCGTGAGGTTCTCCATGCAGCAAATTTTCCTTCTGATCTTATTCAACTTATAATGAGTTGTGTATCTTCTGCCACTACTTCGATCTTGTTTAATGGTGGTGCTCTAGAATCTTTCCTTCCCTCTAGGGGCATTCGCCAAGGAGATCATTTGTCTCCATATCTATTTATTCTATGCATGGAAGTCTTAGGCAGAATTATAGAGGAAAAGTGCTCCAACAAGCTTTGGTGCCCAGTTAAAGCTTCTACTAGTGGTCCGGCCTTTTCTCATCTTTTTTCGCAGATGATCTCTCCTTTTCGCGAAAGTGGACTCTCAAAATTGTCTAGCTTAAGGGAAGCCCTTGATGAATTTTGTTTGATATCCGGGCAGAAGATCAACCCTTCCAAGTCCAAGGTGTTTTTCTCTCCTAACATCAATGAAGATCTTAGATCAGAGTATTGTGAGGTTCTTGGATTTCACCCTACCTCTAATTTGGGGTCCTATTTGGGGTTTCCATTAAGGCATGCTGGGTCTTCTAATCAGGATCTTAATTTTGTTTTGGACAAAGTTAGCCGAAAACTAGCTGGTTGGAAGGCCAATCTCTTATCTTTTGCTGGTCGGAGAGTGCTTATTCAAGCCACCACTAGTGCTATTCCCTCCTATGTGATGCAAACCACATTTCTGCCAATAGAATTCTTGACAACTTGGACAAATTAACAAGAATTTTCTGTGGGGATCGAGCGATGTAAAAGGAAGATGCATTGGGTAGGATGGGGAAAATTACCCAACCAATTGCTAAAGGTGGCCTTGGTCTCCAATCTGCCAAAGGAAGGAATATTGCATATCTTTCTAAGTTGAATTGGAGACTATATTCTGAAAAGGATGCCTTGTGGGCCCAAGTGATAAGAAAGAAGTATCTTAACCCGAGAAGGATCTCGTCTAGTAAAGAGCATTCCCTTCCAAGCTCTGGACTTGGAAACTTTAAAGAAGGGTATGGATACCTTTCAAAAAGGAACAAGATGGAGTTTGGGCAGAGATAGCAATCTTTGTGTGTGGCATGACAATTGGACATCTCATGGCTCCCTAGATCTCTGATGCATGGTCCTCTCACAAGGGAAGAAGATAACCTTAAAATTAGAGACTTGGCTTCTGTAAATGGTTGGGATTGGGAAAAGATTTCTATGGTGTTACCTGCCAATGTGTGTAGGGAAATTCAAGCTATGCCTCGAGCGTGTGTTGTTAATGAGGAAGATAAATTAATATGGGCAGCTTCTCCCAATGGGGATTTTAATTTAAATAGTGCTTATAGCCTAGCTAATGGGGAAGGTCATCATTGTTTCAATGGCAAATGGATTTGGAAAATTCCAGTTTTACCAAGGATTCATTCTTTTTGTGGATGTGCTGCCAAATAGCTTAGCAACTCGGGAAGACTTGCTGCAAGAGGTATTCAGTTAACACTTCTTGTCCGATATGCTCCCATCATTCAAAACCATCATCCATCTATTAAGGGACTGTCATGTGGCTTCTACTTGCTGGCAGAACTTGGGAATGGGTGATCTTGGGCCTGATTTTTATTCTTCAGACCTTGATGCTTGGTTGGAGAAAAATTGCAGGCAAATCAATCCTTCCAGTCATCTCCAAATTCCGTGGAACATTCTCTTCTCCTTTGGCGTTTGGATTTTGTGGAATCATCGCAAAGGTTGGTGTTTAAGAATACTCCCCTGAGCCTTTCCATCACAAGGAGGTAATTCAAAGAGCAGCTGAATTTACCTTTTGTGCAAAAACTTCATCTTCTAAGAATCCTAGAGTTGAAAGACTCATCCGATGGGAAAGACCAGGTAGAGATTGGTTCAAACTGAATACGGATGGCGCTTCATTAGGCAACCCTGGTGCAGCGGGTGGAGGAAATTATCCGCAACGATGTTGGTATTTGGGTTAGAGCTTTTGCGAGGAATATAGGGAATACAACCAGTTTTCTTGCTGAGCTTTGGGCTCTTAGGGACGGATTACAGATGTGCCTGCAGATGCAAATTAACGCTCTTGAAGTTGAATTGGATGCTAAAGTTATTTCTGATTTGATGAACAATACTAGAAGTCCGAATGCCACTAACTATGCCATTGTGGCTGATTGTAAGGCGTTGATATCTCAAATCCCTCAAGTGAAGGTCATTCATTGCTTTAGGGAAGGCAACCGCTGTGCAGATAGACTTGCTAGATTAGGATGTTCGTTATCTTCTATTTTTATGTATTTCAATTATCCCCCTCCCTCTATCCTTGATGCTTATTTGGCAGACTTGTATGGTTTATCTCAGGTCAGGCTTTGTCCTGCCTCTGATGCCTTTTCTTCTTAGTTGAATGGAATATCCAGTTTACCAAAAAAAAAAAAAAATATCAGAGTTTTATTTTAGCTTTCAACACAATAAAATAATATATCCACTATAATAAAATAATATATTCACTACAAAGCAATTTGAACACGTGAATAAAATAATATATTTAATATAAAAGTAATGTAAAAGTTGTGCATTGTATCTGTGGGGCTAAATTATTTAGTTTTAGCTCTACCAATGTAGCCATAAATTTGTATTTAGTGGTGCTGAAAATAGTAATGTAGTTTTTTAGCACCACCAATACTAATGCCATGTTCAGGACCTCTGGCTCGTATCCCTTAACATGGCATTCACCCTGGAAGAGATCTGGCAAACTCAAAATGCTGTGCTCCATCTTAAAGGCTCAGTTGACCTGTAGGCATCCATTGTTAGCATCGGTGCAAGGCAAAAGGAATGCTCTTTTGTCTTCTCCCAGCCTGAAGTCCATATGCCTGCTCAGCCTAATGTTGGTTGGTCCCCTCCTCCAGGTGCTATCTGATAAAAATAGAAAAACAGAGCACTTGCAGACCAAGAAGGAAGATAGTTAACACGTGTTGGTTTCACACACGTGTAGGTCAATTAATTAAACTGTGTCGTTTTGAGTGTGGTTGAGAGTCAGTTATGGCACGTGCATTTCTGGTATGGCACGAGTGTGTTCAAGCTCAAGCAGTTCAAGCTCCAGAAGTGGCAGCAAAATCTGTTACAGTTAGTTAGAACTGTTAGAAGGTTCTAGAACCTTCTAGATCCTATTTATTCATGTAATTCCTTTATATAGTGGTAGCATGTAATAGATTATGATTCATTCAGTGAATAACAGATTAGTTTTCCTCTTAGAGTTTCTCTGATTCTCTCTCTATTTTTCTCTTCATTTTCTCTCATTTTCTTTCTCTTTCTCGCATCTTTTCCTTCTTTGATTTTCTGCTTGAATCAAAGATCTGTGTGATCTTCTTTGTGAAACTCATTTGTTTCTTCACTATCAACCTAATGGCATGTTTGGATGTTTAAAAAAGGAGGGGGAGTAGAGTAGAGGGAGGGAGAGTAATGCAATTACCTTGTTTGGAAGTTTTTTAAAGAATGAGGGGGAGGGGTTTGGAGGAGTTTGGAGGGGTTTGGACTCCCTCTAACCCCCCAATTTTAATTCCCCCAAATTGGAGAGATTTGGAGGGAGAGTAGAGTACATAAACTATTGACCAAGTAAAGTACCTAATTTACCCTTATTATATTAACAAAATTACACAAGGGGAATGGCTAATTACTCCCTTCCCCCTTACTAATTTTAAAAACATCCAAATAAGGTGGAGGTGAATCATTCTCCTCTACTCTCCTCCCTACTACTCCCCTTCTCTCTACTCCCCTCTACTCTCCTCCCTCTCTAAACTTCCAAACAAGCCATAAATGTTGATGCGGCCATCTCACAGTCCAACACGGCTTTGGCAGTTGTTGCTAGGAATGAGCATGGAGCTGTGCTCAAGGTTTGGGCCAAGATAATGCCGAAGTACATCCCTCTTGTTTCTGAAACTGAAGCGATCCTCTGAGCATTGCAGCTAGCTAAAGGAGAACTCTGGAGTAATGTCTTTGTTGAAAGTAACTCAAGGAACAGCATTGATGCCATTCTTGACAACACAGGTTTTCCCCTGTAGACCATATCCTCCCTTATTTCAGATATTTGTTTTTTGGCAAAGTCTTTTGTCTCTTATTTGTTTTTTTGGGTAAAAATAAGTGGAAATGTTGTTGCTCATGAGACAACCAAGTACACATTATGCTTCTCGAGTCCTTTATGTTTGTCCTCAGACAATCTTCCAGCTAGTATTGATTTTGCTTGTAAGGAAGATGTCCAATCCTTGTTAGTTTCTCTCTTTTGAATATAATTGAAGTTTATCAAAAAAAGAAAGAAGAAACCGTTGTAAAGTTTTGAATTTCTGACTTCTATATTCTATATTGGACACGGCTTGTTGACACATTAGAAGGTGTATGTCTAATGTCCAATTATTCTAACATGTCCAATGCATTATAGAGTTCTCTACTGTGTTTGTACTTTCTTTCCGTAGTAAGTACAAGTCAATCTTTTCTTACCACAAAACATGATTAAACCTTGAAAAACAGCGTTTTTTTTTTTCTTTTGTTTTTTCAGAAGCACAATTCAAATTTGTTCAATCTGTCAATCTAAACAAAATATATTGTAAAGATAAATTTTTCAAAATATATTGCAAATTATATTGTAAAGATCATAAAGATACATTGTTCAAAATATATTGAAAAATATATTGTAAGAGCATTTACATCAGTGGATGTAAAACTTTGCAAAATACAAAAAATAACAAATTTTACACATTTTGCCCCAAAAATCTTCCACATCAGTCAAGCTAAAATTGTCTAAATATCCAAAGTTGTTACAGTTACCATGCATATTTACATGGTTACTGTAGCTTTCTATTTTTTTTTAATTTTTTTTTTCTCTCTCATCTCTCATCTGATTATCTCTCCTCTCTCATCCGATCTCTCTCTTCCTCTGCCCTCTTTCTCCTTTTATCTTCTCTTACATCCAACAACAAATCATAAAATTCTTCAAACTTAATCTAATATAAAATTGTAAAAAATAACCTACTCTTTTTTTTTTCCTTAAGGCCAGGGGGCCCAAGTCCCTTTGGGCCCCTACTTAGGTCTGTCCCTAGACATGAGAATAGTTAAAAAGTTATATACACAAATGTAAAAATAAAATAAAATAAAATGTTAGATAGACATAATCAAACAATTGTCAATAAGATGTAAATATGATGATAAATATTTATCTTGTTAAAAGTTTTGTAGTTTATTTGACACCTTCATATATACAAAGTACTTAGAGGTTTAATAGGAAAAATATTCGAACTATATATCTCAAAAAGAAAAGGAAAAAAAAAATAGATGATTCTTTCCTATTTGTATTTTTGTATCTCTCTCGCTATTTTTCACTCAAAAAAAATTGTGGTAAGCAGTTGTTAAACACTCTCCTGTCTTCACAAATATAAGCCTCTTTAGAGTTGCTGGATCGGTTACATGTCCAGTCCAGACAGGACCATTTTTTTGGAAGCCCAAAATTAAAGCTTTCATTGAGGCAAGACTTTAAGACCCCAATCAACTTTTGGGCTTGGCTCTCACCAACATTGCGAACGGTCCGTCGCTATAAGGATTGCAAATTTGTTTTAAACTTTCAATGGATTTGGTCCGTTTATTGTTTTGAAGCTATAATCCGGACCGTAGAAAAATTATTGGTTGCATATTATAATCCAGTCGGTTGCACCTTACTAATTGAAACAAACAGATTTGAATTTAGTTATTCACAAAAAATATTGACAGTTGTTCTTTTTATAATGAATTATAGATTACTGAATCATTAATTTTCTATAAGTTAGTTAATCAAATAAAAAAAAGCTATAAACACTACATTTTTCCATGGTTTTAAAAACCGGAACGCACAAAGAACCGGAAAAGATATTGGTTACCAATTTTATGGTCCGACCAAAAAGGCCACGTGTGGCTGATTTTAGAGTTTAATGCACAACAGGCAATCAAAATATGTCACATTTGATATGGTCCACCTTTCATAACATCTAATATCAGAGTTTTATTTTAACTTTCAACACAATAAAATAATATATCCACTATAATAAAATAATATATTCACTACAAAGCAATTTGAACACGTGAATAAAATAATATATTTAATATAAAAGCAATGCAAAAGTTGTGCATTGTATCTGTGGGGCTAAATTATTTAGTTTTAGCTCTACCAATGTAGCCATAAATTTGTATTTAATGGTGCTGAAAATAGTAATGTAGTTTTTTAGCACCACCAATACTAATGCCATGTTCAGGACCTCTGGCTCGTATCCCTTAACATGGCATTCACCTTGGAAGAGATCTGGCAAACTCAAAATGTTGTGCTCCATCTTAAAGGCTCAGTTGACCTGTAGGCATCCATTGTTAGCATCGGTGCAAGGCAAAAGGAATGCTCTTTTGTCTTCTCCCAGCCTGAAGTCCATATGCCTGCTCAGCCTAATGTTGGTTGGTCCCCTCCTCCAGGTGCTATCTGATAAAGATAGAAAAACAAAGCACTTGCAGACCAAGAAGGAAGATAGTTAACACGTGTTGGTTTCACACACGTGTAGGTCAATTAATTAAACTGTGTCGTTTTGAGTGTGGTTGAGAGTCAGTTATGGCACGTGCATTTCTGGTATGGCACGAGTGTGTTCAAGCTCAAGCAGTTCAAGCTCCAGAAGTGGCAGCAAAATCTGTTACAGTTAGTTAGAACTGTTAGAAGGTTCTAGAACCTTCTAGATCCTATTTATTCATGTAATTCCTTTATATAGTGGTAGCATGTAACAGATTATGATTCATTCGGTGAATAACAGATTAGTTTTCCTCTTAGAGTTTCTCTGATTCTCTCTCTATTTTTCTCTTCATTTTCTCTCAATTTCTTTCTCTTTGTCGCATCTTTTCCTTCTCTGATTTTCTGCTTGAATCAAAGATCTGTGTGATCTTCTTTGTGAAACTCATTTGTTTCTTCACTATCAACCTAAATGTTGATGCGGCCATCTCACAGTCCAACACGGCTTTGGCAGTTGTTGCTAGGAATGAGCATGGAGCTGTGCTCAAGGTTTGGGCCAAGATAATGCCGAAGTACATCCCTCTTGTTTCTGAAACTGAAGCGATCCTCTGAGCATTGCAGCTAGCTAAAGGAGAACTCTGGAGTAATGTCTTTGTTGAAAGTAACTCAAAGAACAGCATTGATGCCATTCTTGACAACACAGGTTTTCCCCTGTAGACCATATCCTCCCTTATTTCAGATATTTGTTTTTTGGCAAAGTCTTTTGTCTCTTGTTTGTTTTTTTGGGTAAAAATAAGTGGAAATGCTGCTGCTCATGAGACAACCAAGTACACATTATGCTTCTCGAGTCCTTTATGTTTGTCCTCAGACAATCTTCCAACTAGTATTGATTTTGCTTGTAAGGAAGATGTCCAATCCTTGTTAGTTTCTCTCTTTTGAATATAATTGAAGTTTATCAAAAAAAGAAAGAAGAAACCATTGTAAAGTTTTGAATTTCTGACTTCTATATTCTATATTGGACACGGCTTGTTGACACATTAGAAGGTGTATGTCTAATGTCCAATTATTCTAACATGTCCAATGCATTATAGAGTTCTCTACTGTGTTTGTACTTTCTTTCCGTAGTAAGTACAAGTCAATCTTTTCTTACCACAAAACATGATTAAACCTTGAAAAACAGCGTTTTTTTTTTTCTTTTGTTTTTTCAGAAGCACAATTCAAATTTGTTCAATCTGTCAATCTAAACAAAATATATTGTAAAGATAAAATTTTCAAAATATATTGCAAATTATATTGTAAAGATCATAAAGATACATTGTTCAAAATATATTGAAAAATATATTGTAAGAGCATTTACATCAGTGGATGTAAAACTTTACAAAATACAAAAAATAACAAATTTTACACATTTTGCCCCAAAAATCTTCCACATCAGTCAAGCTAAAATTGTCTAAATATCCAAAGTTGTTACAGTTACCATGCATATTTACATGGTTACTGTAGCTTTCTATTTTTTTTAATTATTTTTTTCTCTCTCATCTCTCATCTGATTATCTCTCCTCTCTCATCCGATCTCTCTCTTCCTCTGCCCTCTTTCTCCTTTTATCTTCTCTTACATCCAACAACAAATCATAAAATTCTTCAAACTTAATCTAAATCAAGATCCCAAATTCATCAAACCCTCTCCTCAAAAAAAAAAAAAAATTAAAAAAAAAAGTCATCGAACCCATATAAATAATTGTTAGGGTACTTTTTTTTTTTTACACCTAATTTTATTTAAGTACCACCTATTTATTTTCAAATACCACTAATAAGTTATTAGGCTTTCACAAATATTTTTTGCCCTATTATTATGTTAACCACAAATATTTCATATCTATTATCTAAATTGGGTCATGATATCAACTATCACAAAAAAGCCCAAAAAACACATATTTTATCTAGTTTATTATCATTATTTAGCTAAGCCCAAAACCGACCCTACGAGCCCAATGCACATATCCAATTCTTTTTAAAGTCCAAGAATACTTATGCTTGGCAATATTTCAAAAGTCCAATTTTCATTAGTAATATCAAAAGAACAATTTACGTTGGCATTATTAAAAGCACAAGCTAGTAAAAAGTCCAAAATTGTCAATACTTGGCAAAATATTATATCATAAGTACTTCACTTAAAGTCCAATGACTAAAAATGTTTTATGTTCTTAAACCTATTACTATAATACTAAAAGCCTATGAAATCTATCTTATAAAAACCCATGGTAACCATTTATGTTACGTGACACTATTCATTTTTCCAAAACTCATGGCAAACATACATCAAGCCCATGGAGAATTATGAATTTGTGTTACTAATATAAAAACCCATGGAAAGTTATGATTTATCTTAAACTCATAATATTTATTTATTTCATACCATATTATAAACTCATGGTAACTATTTATGTTATGTAACACTATTCATTTTTCCAAAACCCATGGCAAACATATATCAAACCCATGGAGAATTATAAATTTGTGTTACTAATATAAAAGCCCATGGAAAGTTATGATTATTTATTTCAACCATAATATAAACCCATGGAATTTATATAAGAACTCATGGTCACTAGTTATCTTACATCACAACACTCATAATATCTATTTCCAAAACTCATGATAATTATTTACCTTATAAGCATATTATGATTATCTATAGAAAAACCCATGAGAATATATATCACATTATTCCACTATAGTGGTTGGTACCATATTTTATTTGAAACCCTTGGATGTTGCCTTTATTTAAAACTCATGGTAAATATTATTCTCAAGAAATATTAGAGGTCATTATTTAAAAGCCCCAAAGAAAATATCATTTACAAAGTAATACAAGTTGTTATTTAAAGCCCATGGAAATTAATACCCAAAACCTTTCACAAATATTTATTAAAGCTCATGGACTCATTTTATTTTTACTAACAATGAAAGCCCATTTGGAATAAAAATTCATGATAATATATGATAGCTTTGTCCATTTTGTAGGGCTCATAATGAGAAAGCAAAAAGATATGCCCAAGTGGAGAGAACCACCAAGTTGAAGGCCGACTAAATTACTCAGCCCTCATGGCCAAGCCCAATCTGAAATCTCAGCCAAAACAACCCATGTGTGTAAACTGACCCCACTAGAGAACTTCATTCAGTTCTGTCTTCTGCTAGAGGTCACCTCAAGAAACAACCAAGCTCCCAAATCAAATTAGGAGCTGGCCACCTGTCTCACTGCCAACTTTGACGTGAATAGTGCCAAAGGCTGACACCTAAAGGCTAATGGACAATAAATACCCTTCTTCCCAAGTTTTGGTCACAATTCAAGGAAGCCATAACCAAGATCTCTAAGTTCATGAAATCCTCAACCAAATAGTTTATTTTATTACCAAAAATATATGTAATTGGTTCATGAACCAAGCCCATGAATCCTAAAGGGGAAAATTTGAGAACATATGGTTTGGAGGGCATAAAGGGATCTCTAGCGGAACCCTCTGAAGTGGACTTAAACTTTGACACCTGACTTGGGGTGTTGAATCCTACTTCCTAAGGTCCAAATCTTAGTTGCAGCACTAGAATTCCTCATTAATACCTGCCCTAATCCCATTGGCTGAACACAATCTCAAAATTCTTAGTATTATGCAAGATTATGCTAATTTTTACCCATGTGTGACATTGCCCAAAGAAGCAAAACAACCCCAAAAGCATATCTCTCATTTTAGGCCAAATCCTAGGATAATTAAATCAGCTATTCCGCCCCTGAATCAGTCCTACATTTTGGACTTTTGCTAATTAATGCTCCCTTAAACTCCCCTATAAAAGCATAAGAATACCAACCCATAAGACACCAAAACCAACCAATCTGAAATTTCTGATTTTCTTGTCAATTTGCTTGTGATTAAACTCTCCCCAAGCTCATAAATCATTCCCCTTAGCCCACACTCACTTATCTTCAAACATTCCCTTTCTTTTTCTGCATATTCACAACCCATAAATGTTTCCTAATCAGTCACAAACAACTCTTTACCCATTAAAGCCTTAGCCTCAACATTAACTCCATCACACCATCACAAACTTAAATACCCACTCACTCAAAAATAGCCTACACTACACCATTCATGCCACACATATAGGTATTCCAAAAATCTTAGTTCAATATGTGCTACTCTGAGTTGGAATCTCTCTCTCCCTTCATTCTATCCTATTTTTTCCTCTTTTGCTTATAATTATGAAGTCTGTAATCCTTGTTTATTATTATTATGATGAAAGCAATAATATTTTGGATACTATGGAAGTTTTCCCTCATGATAACTTGATAATAATAAAGAAACTATACGATTTTTATCATGTAAACACATTTATTGACTAATCAGACGTTACTGTTGAAGGTTCATCATATTCACTGTTGGACCGTTTTTCCTCTTGTGTACTTGTTATAATGGGCCAAATTCTATATTAACCAACTATGGAGGAAATGCATAATTTTTAATATACAAATATATTTATTGATTTTCCAAACCTCTACCATTGGACATTTCTCTTGCTTACCGCTAGACTATTATTTAAGCACTTGTTGTGGTGGGCCATCCTTTGTGCTAGCTTATCTTTGCATGAGGTATTTTTGGGGCCTTATTATAATCTTTGTTGGATGCAACCTAAACTTTGAGCAAAATGGGCCGGCCTTTCACACTTCACTGATAGCCTTTAGGTCATGTTCCAAGCCTAAAGTCGAGTCTCGGTTTTGACTCCCCTAACATCATGTGGGCAACGAATAAAAAACACCCCCAATAATAATCAAACCCAAATTGCAAAGGAAGAAGAAGAAAATGAAGAAATAGTAGAAGAACAAGCGTCAGTAATGGCGGCTTTAGTGTTCCTCAGCAACAACTCAAAGCCTCTGAGTACTTCATCATAGCCTCTTCACTGTACCCAGACAAAAACATTAAATTTCTATTCTTTTTAAGCTTACCCACCATCTTCTAAAAAAAAAAAGCTTTCTCACCAAGAGTTTTCTCTCTTTAACTTCTTGTTTCAACATTAGGAAGAAGAAGAAAGAAGATGCTGAAGAAGAAAAAATGCAGAAGAAGAAAGAAGGAGAAGGAAAAGAAAAAAGAAAAAAGAAGAAAGAAGAAATAGAAAAAGAAAAAGAAAGAGAGATAGAGATCAGATGGAGTTGTGTGTGTTAAAGTTGGTAGGGCCATGGGTAGCTGTGAAATAATAATAAAAATGTGAGAAAAATATTATTTAAATAAAAGAGGGTGTAGAATAGACAAATTGATGTGCGTGTTTTGTAAAAATGAGTATACAAAATAGAAAATGTAAGTTTTTTTTTTTGTAAAATAGACAAATTTTACATCCACTAATGCGGATGCTCTAAAGATACACTGTTTAAAATATATTGCAAAGATACATTGTTTAAACACACTTTTCAGCGCAAAAATAAAATAAAATAAAATAAAATAAATCACACGTATTCAAAATAGACAAATAATTTCAAGTAGAATAGAAATGGTGGTTGTACCTGTAGACTAGATTGAGATCCCAGGCAATACCTAGGGTATTGCACGGTGTGCAATAGCATAAATCTCAGCCCTTCATTTAATCCAATGACCCATTATTTTGACACCTCACTAGTTTAGGCTGGCAATCCATGTGCTCTTCATTTCAGTTTCCCCAATTTGAACTTCACTAAAACTTTTCTCTCCTCTCTCTCACTTCAACCAAGTTTCTCCCTCACTTTCCCTAGCGCCCCACTCTCTCAACCTTGACTGCGCCTCCACCACTCTCTTTACCTCCACGCTTGCTCTTTGCCTCTCCCTCAACCCCATTGTCACCACTCCCCGCATACCCAACTCAAACCCATAAACAAAAACAAAGAAAAAAATAGTAAATAGTAATTCACCATCTGAGATCTCGACCCCCACACACTCGCATCCTTTTTAGACCCAGATCAGAAAGAGAGTAAGGGTTGGGGTTTAGAGAGAATCAAGTGTTTAAGTGAGAATTTGATGCTTTTGAGACCCAGATCAGAGAAAGTAAGGGTTAGGGTTTGGATAGAATTAGGTAAGGAAGAAGTTGATGCTCAATCTCCATGGCTACAGCTAGCAGCCACCGTGTTCTGCTCCACCAATTTCGGTAGTGGTTCCGATAAAGTCCCTCTGTCTCTCTCTTTGATTTTTCCTTCTTTTAATTTTCTCAACAAAAAAGAAGATTTTTTGTTCTTTAAAGCTCACACTTGGCTGAGCTTCTTCTTAGACCCACACTACCATCGGTGTTGGTGCATATAGACGGTGTTTAAACCATTGGTGGGTTTTTATATGTTAAGGCCTCCCCCAAATATTCTGGGTTTTTGGTTCAAAAGAATGTTTGAAAATTTGGTGATTTTTTTTTTTTAAATAAATCTTCAAATATTTCTAGATGAACTTTAATTCTTCTTGGACATTTCAATGTTATACAGATATGTTTCTGATTTATGAACTCTAATTCTAATTGGGCATTTCTAAGTTATACAAATATGGTACTGATCTATAAAATAAAGCAGAAATTGCATTTAAATTTAGGTAAAATTGAGCTTATGAACAAGAGTTTGTTTTATGCATTTTTCCTCCATTTATTGTGGCCAAAGCTTATATGGATTAATAACCATATGTCTCTTGTTTTCTTGTTAATAGGATAAATGTTTTGAAGTATTCCATGATCTATATTTTTTTTTTGAGTTAAAAGATAGAAAACTTGTATTGATATGTTGAAAGAAAAAAAAAATGGTCTGAATCCTGTAAGACAATCAGACAAAACAGAGAACACAATTTAGAAAAGCGCATAGCAGCTAAGACACGTTACATGACAGAGCTACATAAAGAGAAAAGCTTGACATAAAAATTGCTAAGAATATGAAGTGTTGGTACTCTGCCATGAAAATAGTAGCTCTATCAAAGATGGCCTTCGGTTGTAAATTGTAACTGAATTTTTTCAAAGTAGAATGTTATCTTTGAAGAAAGGAGTGCACCCCTGAAAGGGAGAAGATTATGTGGAAGACTTGGCATTGTAGATAGCTATTGTCGTGCGTGGATAGCTATTGCATTTGAAATTCGTATTTGGATTACTATGGAGTTGCCGATGCATTCGAATTTGAGTTATTGTTATTTAGATAAAGTTAGTATTTGAGTTTCTAAGAAGTTGAGTCCCTTTAGATTATTCGTTAGTATTTTGAATATTCATAAAGTATCTATTGTTATCTGTTTGTTATTTGAATTCCTAAGACTTGTATTTAACATAGAATGCAATTAATAAAGTAGCAGAGAATTATTATCCCAATTTCCCTCTCTATTCTCATATTATCCAGGAGATTGGCCATCTCGAATACGACCAAATAACTATCCATTTAGTTAGAAATTAAACCCAGTCATAACATAGAACCTGTTACAAGCATTCCATGATGTACTGAAGCCATATCTTGTTGTCAATAGGCTAATTATTTTCAGTACCAATGAAACATTTTGACACTTAAGGTAGTTTCATAGTTCATCTACAAAAACTTCTACAAGGATTTAGAGTACAAACCATGAAAAATGTAATAAAATTTAGTTATTTTTTTCTTGATATTGGTTTGAGAGCGTAGTAAAATGTAATTGATTGTGTGCCTTTTTATCTCTAATGTCTTGTAATGCTACAAATTGAACAATTTTGATGTTGCCTATACGGTCAGAATTTATGCAAGGGTTTTGTCCAATAATGAACAAAATTTTATTGAAATGTATACTTTGATACAAGGCTATTAGAGCAAGAGCCCTAATTAAATACACAATCATGGGCAATGATTTATTTCACTAAAAAAGAACCTAAAATTTGCATTCACAAATTCTGTAAGGATGCAAGTTGAAACCCAAGTGTAATAAAATAATAAATAAGATTATACCCAAGAAAAATACTTCCATTCAAAACAATTTTTGAAAAATACAAGTGGCTGAAGTTTATATATCCAAAAAAATATATATTTGGACAATACTTCTTAATGGTAGAACTTATACAAGTGTGAGAACATGTATTCTTCACTAACATAAAACAATCTAAACTTAGCACTAATCCCTCTAGCAGATGCCATTTCTCGCTCTTGGTGATCAAACGAAGAACAACATTCTTTTAATCATGCCATTCAACGTGACAAAAGAACAAAGTGTGATTTCAATGATAAACATAAATAAAAATTTCCAATTAACAGCAGGCATAAGCGAAGCCATAAGATCACTATCACTATTTACTACTAAATATGTAAGTTTGTTGAGAGTTTAGCTTGGGAACTTTAAACTTAAGAACTCAGCTAAGGGACCAACATTAAAAGTGAAATACAAAGAAGATCATATAGTCTAAATGTTCATGAGATACATTTAATTCCTTTGTAATCAATGACATAATATGCTAGATGCACAACCCAATTTTAATGGGGCAACCGGAAAATAACAAATGCCTTTTGCATTAAGGAGAAGCAAAGACTAAAAAAGGGCATCAAAGAAAAATTACGCTCTAATAAAGGTTGCCACTAAAAGAATCTGAAAAGAGGCCCAAGGAATTTAGTGGCAAATGCAGGTGAAAACTTTTTGGCATGAATTTATTTCAAGATAAGCCAATTAAATTCACAGCATGCTTAATTGTTTAAAGCTTCTGTGCTAGAAAAAAACAATTGGGAGCACCAATGGACAAAAACAAGAAATCAAAACATTACACAAGAAATTATTTTTTAGCAAGGACCAAAAAATAAAATTAATTAAAAAAGGGCAAATCTTTGACAATGAAATCAAAAAAAAGAGAGAGAAAATAACTAATATCAAGGTGTGGCTCAAACACTGTTGGAGACTTGGAGTACAGTCAGGGTGTAAAGGTTGTCAGAGTGACATCAGTGATAAGCACCTCCAACAACGACGGTGTGGGTGCAAGGAGATTGGTTTTGGTAGGGCTTGAGAGAACTAGAAAATAGAGAGAGAAACTAACATAAGAGAGAGACATGAGTATCCCAAAGAAGGAAAAATCAAAGAGAGAGACAGAGGAACTCTGTTATATTTCTCCATCTCTCTCCTTCCATATATGTTTATCAAAAGCAAGATATCATATATCCACAATGAAGTTGCAAGCCATGCAACTAATCCAAATCTTTATACCTATTTCCATGGATTACAATTCAAAATGTAACCATTTAAATGCTAAGATAAATTTGTTCTTACATTAAACAAGTAGCTAGACTATAAACACTTAAACTCATCATACTGTCATACACATGAACAACAACAACCAAAAACAAAAAAAAAAACAAAAACAAAAAGCTCAAATGAAAACAGATCAAGAAATACTCCAATTTGGACAAAAAAAATTCCTAAATTTTGAGGAATTCATTTCAAAGGTCTGCTAGAGCAAATACTCGCTCACTATTAAGCAATTAAAAAAATCATTATTTGAAGTAATTTTCAGTTTATAGCTAATCAAGAAAAACATGGAATGTGAATTAGAAAAATTCATGAATTAGTTTGACAATGGAAAAACACATTCATCAACTCAAAGATTATGATAAATATATAACAACTTTAAATCAGCAAAGCGAAACTTCGCAAAAGTTTGGGATTTAGTCCTCTCATGGTGAAAAATGACAAAAGATAAATGCTTGTTTATTTAAAAGGAAAACAAGTAGGTAAACCACCATTTACTTTAGTATACATACAGATTCTATTATTTTTGTTGTCTTTTCACTTGAACACAATCTGCATCCAATAACACAAATTCCACATTATTTTTTTCTCAAGTACAATAGGGAATTCAATTTCTTTATCAAAAGAAAACGAAATCCTAATACAATACTAAAAATTAAAAAATATTCTTTTTTGTTGAGAAAATTAAAAGAAGAAAAAATCAAAGAGAGAGACAGAGGAACTTTACCGGAATCACCGCCTAAATTGGTGGAGCAGAACACGGTGTTTGCTAGCTATAGCCATGGAGATTGAGCATCAACTTCTCTCTTACCCAATTCTATCCAAACCCTAACCCTTACTTTCACTGATCTGGGCCCGAAAAGCATCAAATTCTCACTTAAACACCTAATTCTCTCCAAACCCCAACCTTTACTCTCTCTCTGATCTGGGTTTAAAAAGGGCACAAGTGTGTGAGGGTCAGGATCTCAGATGGTGAGTTACTGTTTACTGTTTTTTCTTTGTTTTTGCTTATGGGTCTGAGTTGGGTATGTGGGAAGCGGTGATGACGGGGTTGAGGGAGAGGCAGAGAGCAAGTGTTGGGGTGGAGAGAGTGGTGGAGGCGCAGTTGGAGTTGAGAGAGTGGAGCGATAAGGAGAGTGAAGGAGAAACTCGGTTGAAGTGAGAGAGAAGAGAGAAGAGTTTTAGTGAAGTTCAATTTTTTTTTTTTTTTTTTTTTTTTTTTAATTCCAAGAAGTTGGCCAAATTAGCATGAACAAAATGAAGAGATTGAGATGGAACATTCTCCATTCAAACAGTATAATCTAGGAAATTAATAGCGGACTTCGCCAAACTGTGTGCGACTTTGTTGCCATCTCTCTTTGTATGAGAGTGTGACAATTTAGAATAAGAAGGAAAAAAATTATTGGCTTCCTTAAGAAATAGACTATACGTAGCTGCTCAAAATCTCCCTCAGCAAGGGCTGTGACCACGATAGCCGAATCACCTTCTAGGATCGCCTGGTGTATGCCAATCTCCAGCCCAAACTCTGATGCTCTGCTTGCTGCCATTGCTTCGATTTCAACAGCTTTGTAAGCTTGTGGAAACTGCTGTACCATGGAAGCAATAACTAGTCCGTTGCTATCTCGAACCACAACACCGATTCCCAATTTATTCTCCTTTGCAAAAATACCACCATTATAGTTTATTTTGTAAATATTCGTTGGAGAAGGGTGCCATGTTACACTCTGTTGCCGTGTTCAAATTGGGGAAACTGAAATGAAGAGCACACGAATTGTCAGCCTGGACTGGTGAAGTGTCAAAATAATGAGTAATTGAATTAAATGGAGGACTGAGATTTGTTCTATCCCTAAGTATTGCAGGATCTCAATCCTAGACAAAACTATTCTTTACCTGGGGAGGGTTGAATTTATGACACGTAATACGTACGGTCATGCAGTGAACTTCCCAAGTAACTGATCAACTTTTCATTCAGCTAATGAGGGCCGCATTTATGAAATGTACGGTCATGTAGTGAACTGCCCAAGTCGATCCGTAACTTTATAGTGCCACCACACAATGAGAAAGCAAATTGTACCACGTACCTATTATAACCATAAACTACCCATATGTACGAATTGTATACGTAGAGAATGTTAGAATATATACCAGTTTTTTTTTTTTTTTTTGATAGGAAATATATATACCAAGTTGGCTTTATCAGTTCAACGTTTAAGAAAGAATAAAATTTATTAAAATTATTGATGATATAAATTATATAATTAACAAACCTATACCACTCAAAAAAACTTATCAAACTCAACCATCGTTATCTCTGAGACCCTGACTTCTTAACTTCTCAAAGACACCAAGAGCTTCTATTGATCTTTGCCACAGAACACAGCCTCTGACGTAACATATTCTTTCTCTCTGCAACTTTTATTTTCTTCATTTTCTTTGTCACAACTCACAGCCTCCATATCTGAATTCTGATCTCTCTCTTACACATTCATATGCCTTTTGACGCTCCAGAAATCTTCAAAAAGTCTCTGAAAAGCACACCAGGACAAGAACCTTATTCCCATACATAGAATCCAGCCACTGCTGCTACCACCACCACCACCACCATCTTCAGAACTATAAAACACACAAACTGGTCCTTGAAAAAGTCTCGATAAACAATAGTGAGACTGTGAGAGAGACCAATTCCAAAACAGAATAGCCAGCTTTCAGAGAAGTCTATAGTGATGTCTATCACTGATCCTTGTTAGCTAAAAATCAGCAGAAACCCATCTCAGAAAACTTCTTCAAAAGCTTCCCTTTTGATTATTTAGTCTTTCCACACTGACTCATATATATATATATATATATATACTGTATATATCATGAGAAAACTCAGAGGCTTCAAGCTTAGACGCAAGTTGGTCAAGATTTTCAAATGGATAATCCGACACAAAAGAAAACCCACAAGCACAAGGTACCACCTTTTGGACCCTCCGACCCGGACCAGAACACTGAACCCGATGTCGAAAATCATCAACTTGGCTCGGTGTCTTTCGCGTGGAGCAAAGGAACTCTGTCTTCACAATTCCAATTCGGATCCGCATTACTTACGGTTGGGTCAAGACCCGGTGGAAACAATAAAGTCAGAAGGTGTACCAAAAGGGCACTTGGCGGTCTACGTGGGCGAATCAAAGCATGACACGCAAAGGTATTTGGTGCCTGTGATATATTTCAATCACCCACTGTTTGGCGAGCTGTTGAAGGAGGCTGAGAATGTTTACGGGTTCAATCATCCGGGTGGTATAACAATACCATGTGGGGTTTCTGAGTTTGAGAGAGTGCAGACTAAGATTGCGGCAGGGGAACAAAGCCCACGTCAGAGGTGGAGGCGTTCTAAATTTTGATTGATGATGAAAATTAGTTCCGCTAGTTTAGTAGCTTCAGTGTTTCTGCACATCACCCGATACAATACTTACTACATGTCTCTATTGTATCGGGTTCAATCATCAATCCACTAAATGCAAAACTCTCCTTGAATAGAATATGATAATTGATGATGTTCAAAATTCATGAACATCATTTTGATTTGATCATGAAATTTTCAAATTTTCTTCCTTCATCCTTTTTTATTTATTTATTTATTTTTTTTTTTTATCTTGTTAGTTTTGTAAATATTGGATGCCAATTATTGCTTTTATCAATAGTTATTTTAGTTTTTTTCTATATAAAAAAAAATGGCTTGGGCTATATATGTTTCGATCAAAGATTTTATTGGAGTTTTGTCTTTGACACTGATTTTTGACACGCATTGTGGTGGAGAATGAAAATTATATATCTTGTTTGTCTTACGCTTACTTGTTGATGCCTTGACGATATGGAGGCACTTGAGCATCACAGAAATGAGTGAAGGCTTACTATTGATACTTTGATAGGTTACGTGGATATAACATTTAATCTGTGAAACAAAAAGTTTGTTGAATTTTCTTAATTTCTTTACGTTGGATAAACCATTATTCCTTCTTTAATTGGTGTCAACTTTCTTTCGGCCAAATTTCATCTTATCTTTTTGCAAGTAGCAATATAGCATTGTAAGCTTTTACTCAAGTGACAAGCTGGCCCCGTACTCAAGTTGATTTGCATGACAAGTAAACAAAAAATGAATATTGGACGGTTTGAGTGTAACATATATATCATACAAAAAGATTTATGGTTGTCGAGCTTTGTGAAATTAATACTAATTTTTTAATGAATATATAGCTCATGTCGTGTTTGTGAAGATTGAATTGGATATATGTCTTAGAAACCGAATATGGGATGCATTTGCTTTGGCATATAGAAGAGGATAAAAAATTAAAAATACAACAGTACAATAATAAAATATGATACAACAGCAATAATAATTAGCAAAAAAATAAATTAATAATAATAATAATACAGTTGTAGTACAGGGGTTGTATAATATACAAATACACTAAGCCTTGACAATCTATAGTTTGGGACTTGGGCTCTTAGGCTTTTAATTTTAACAGCCCATTCACACTTATGCTGGATTGTGGGGGAGTGCCGTAGATAGCTCTGGCAGCCTCAAACTTTCTCTGTTTAGTCAACTTTCCCTTGACACAATCTACACTAGAGACCAACTTGAATTTCGATACAAGGTCATGTTGAAGGAATTTCATGAAGATGTCGAACAAATTATCATGGAAGAAAATAAAGTATAACTTCCAGGTTCCGGTAATAAGTGGTGATAAACAAAAGAGTAATGTTAGGGACACATAAAAATAGCATAATTTATGTCACAGCTTACTCACGTGGCGAGTTATGAGTAGTAGAGGTCACATCATCACACCTCTACCACTCATAACTCGCTATGTGAGTGAGTTATGGCACAAGTTGTACCATTTTAGTATCCTTAGCATTACTCTAAACAAAATAGTAGTCAATTTTAATGCGTTTAATTAGTGCGTTTATGAAAGACATTATTGTGTACAATTTGAATTGCACTCCTATTGTCACATTATATTAGTGGACAAGACATCTAGATCTTACAAAATCCATTGTAACCACAAGAGTTTTAAGGTAGTGTCAACAAAGTGCTCTATACTCTGCTTCTATGCTGGAACGAGCAACTAAAGTTGGCTTTTTTCCATGCCAAACCATCAATAAATTGCCACGCAGAAAGCAAAATCCAATAATTGAACTATTGTGTGTAGGATTTCCAGTCTAGTCAGCATCAATGTAGGCCCAGAGTGTTAGTGGTAATGTGAACGAGAAATAAAGCTCATGCAACAATGTGTCTTTCAGATACCATAAGATGCAAAGGATAGTAGCATAGTGAGAAGACCGTGGAACTATTACATAGAGATGTTTGGTTGCGTGACGTTGAGATACACTAGACTCCCAACCAATTGCCTAAGTGTAATGTCGTGAAGTGGTTCGCCATTATAAGTACTTAAGCTAGCATTGTACTCAATAGTTGTATTGACTGTCTAGTTGTTTGTGAGGTCTGTCGAAAGGAGATTTGTGGTCTGCTTGAATTGAGAGGGAGAGAGGAGTATAGTAAAGTAGAGTAGAATTGGCCCAAAATTAACCTATTTTCAGCCAATTCTACTCTATTTTCCTCTACCCTCCCTCTCTCACCACTCAATCCAAACAGGCCCTTAAAGTAACATATGGGTAAAATAGTAGCCATATATAGAATGATGAAGAGACCTAAAGGTCAAGGATGTGACAGAAGGCGCCCAAATCCTTCATTTCAAAATGTTAACTAAGAAATTGTGTGAATGTATTTACAGTATTTCACAATTCACATGCCAGAAGGAGTGAAAATAATAATAATAAGTTAACAACAACAACAACAATAATAAAGAAATATGTGCACACTTTTTTTTTTTTTAAGAAGAATTAAAATGTGTACACTTGATACAACTACAACATATAATACATCTTTATATATATATATATATATATATATTTATATATATGCTATTCTTCCTTTGTTTATAAACCTTTTTTATTATTTATATTTTAAAAATGTTGCAAATAAATCAACATTCCCGGTCATGCCATTTCTCTTCACTTCTTTATCCTTTTCACTTTTCATCAATCGTTTCTCTCCAACCAAACAAAATATTAACATAGATTTCCAAGCTGTTGGATATTATTAGTCAAAGAAATTAGGTGAAAATATACTTTTGGTTCCTATATTTTGGGCCTAATCTCATTTTGGTCCCTAAATTAATTTTGTGTTCACATCAGTTCCTGAAAAAAAAAAAAAAAAAAAAAATCCATTTTCATTTTTGTCCCTACTATCAACCTACTAACAAAAAAATCCTACGTGGCAAACAAAGTGCACAGTTGATACATTAATGCTGATGTGACTAATAAAATAATAATAATAATAATAATAATAATAAATTTTATTTGGAATTTAAAAAATGTCATGTCAGCATATAAATTAATAAAAAAAATAAAAATTCTAAAACAAAAACAAAACAAAAAACTTTTTCAATTTTAAAGATTGAGAAAAAAATTTATAGCAACTATTTCAATTTTTCTTGAACTTTCTTAAGAAACAAACACTAAATTAACACTTCTTCTCCCTTATGTTGGTGTGTCTGTGTTTGTGTTTGTATCTATTTCATTTAAGATAAACCAAAAACCAAAAACTCAAAATCAAAACAAAAATAAATTATAAATAAATCTTATCTCTCTCTCTCTCTCTCTCTCTCTCTCTTTCTCTCTCTTGGTTCTTGTGTTTGGTATCTTTTTTTTTTTTTTTCCTTCCTTCTTTTCTGATCCTTGAGTCTCTCTTCTCTCTCCCTTGATTTATGTGTTTTGTTTGTATCTTTCTTTCTTTTTTTTCACTCTTTCCAAATCCATGATTGCTCTCTATCCTCTCTCCCTTGGTGCATGTGTGTGTTTGCATCTTTCTTTTTCTTCTTTCTTTGTTCAAGCTCTCAATCCCTCTCTCTTTGATCCCTCTCTTTCTCTCTCTCTTAATCTCTAACTTTTTTTTCTTCTTTCTTTTCGAAACCTTCTATTTGACTTTGTTCAAGCTCTCAATCCCTCTCTCTTCTTTCTTTTTTTCTTCTTTTTCTAGGTTTATGTGGAGGTAGGTGGTTGGTAGTGGAGGTGGAGATTTGTGGTGGGGTGGAGGTGGATCTAAAACTGAGAAACTCGAATTAGAGAGAGAGAGTAGTTGAGATAGGTGATTTGCTGGGTGAGGTTGAGATCAGCGGTGGTTGGTGGTTGTGAAATGAAAGCAAATATTTGTGGTGATAGATGGATTGATCGGTTTAATGGGTTTGATTTGGTTTTGGTTTTGGTTTCATATGGGTTTGTTGGGTTTGATTTGGTTTTGGTTTCATATGGACTTTGATTTTTTTTTTTTTTTTTCACATGGGTTTGATCAATTTAATCTCAGATAGGTGGCTTCTATTTTGGTTTTGGTTTCACTATTTTGATCTTCTTCTTCTATCGATTTGCTAGGTTTCAAGAACATGAACAATCATGTTTTAGGAAGAACATGTTCTTCCTAAAAAATAATGAAAAGAAAAAGAAATTAAATTAATTACTTTATTTTATTTTTAAAAAATCATAAGTTTATAATTTTGTTTTATTGTATTCCTGATGTGGTTTTTTTTATTAATTTATACGCTGACATGGCATTTTTTAAATGCCAAATAAAATTTATTATTATTATTTTATTAATCATGTCAGTATTAGTGTGTAAACAGTGTACTCTGTTTGCCACACATGATTTTTCTATTAGTGGATTGACAGTAGGAACCAAAATAAAAATAATTTTTTGTTTTAAAGGACTAAAGTAGGCGCAAAATCAAGTTAGAGACCAAAACAAAATTAGGCACAAAATGTAGAGACCAAAAGTGTATTTTCGCTTAAAATGATACAAATAGACGTGACTTTCTTAAATATAGCAATGGGGTGTAGAAAACAATTTAGTCATTTTTTTTTTTTAAGAAACATCAATTCAGTCATTTTAATGTAAGGAAATGAGAAGAAAATAGAAAAATAGGGATGGCCACACTATATATATATAAAGCATCCACGTTAGTGGAGCCATAAATTTAACTATTTGGCATCACAAAAAGGTACTTTATCTATTTTACCTTCTCACTTTATAAAGCATCCAATCTCAATGGTTTTATTTTAGCTTTCAACATAATAAAATAATACTAGTCTCATCACATGCACTTTGCACTTGCAATAAGTCTCTTTTTTTTTGTAGGTTTTTTTTTTTTTTTTTTTTTTTTTTTATAGGAACTTGGAGTTTTTGTTTTGTTTTTTTTTTTTTTTTTAAAGAACATGGGGTAGTTTTATAAACCTACAATGTTTCAAAATCCTTTTAATATATAAAGATAAACAACATAGTAAAACAATATATCCACTACAATAAACAACAATCACAACCATTGCAACCGTCGCCACCACCACCACTGCCACTGCCACCACCACCGCCACCACTACATAATAGCAAATAATCGTCTAGTACAACAATAATATTTTTTTAATCCCAAATTATATATGGATACATATACAATTTTTTTTTTTTGGCCTAAAACAATTTCTCATTCGTCAGGAAACAATCTTGAAGTAAACTATCAACCTGTCAACAACCATTTACATGAAGCATATATGTAAACTATGAACATTTCCCAAACTAGAAACAACATTTCCCAAATAACCATGTATTGTAATAAATTAGAAACAACAAAATATAAACTTCCCTGCACACAGAAAATTCATAAACTAACATTTACACCAATACATTAGAAACCAAAAACATAAACTTCAATGCAGATAGAAAATTCCCAGAACATTTCTCAAACTAACCATGTTCTGCAATAAATTAAAAACAAAAAAAAAAAAAATGTAAACTTCCTTGCTCAAAGAAAATTCTCAAACTAACATTTGCACCAATACATTAGAAACAAAAAACATAAACTTCCCTACAAATAGAAAATTCCCAAAACAATTTCTAACATGACATTTATTGTAATAAATTAGAATCAACAAACAGAAAATCGGCGAGAAGCAAAAACAAAAAATTTATCATTCCAATTGCCTGGAAATTTATCATTAAAATCAACAAATATAAATTCCCTGCAAACAAAAAATTTCCAACTAACATGGAAAATTTATCGTTCCAATTCTAACAAACTAGAATCAAAAACCCCAAATCAAAAACTCTAAGCATTACATGATGAAGAAGACAGAGATAAACACATGTAAATCGGCAAGCAATCTTTGAAGAAATTGGTGGCACCCAAACAGAGAAGAGAGGCCAAGATGGGTCAGAAAGGGCGAGATAGGTCAAAGAGAGGAGAAGGCGAGATGGGTCAGCGTGGGTCGGCGGCATAGGGCAAGGGAGTTGGGCTAGTAAGGAGTGAAGGAAGGAAGAAAAAAAAAATGAAAGGGAGAAGAGTACTGATGGCTTGGGTTGCCGGCGAGTGGTGGAAGAGGTGGTCGAAGCTAGGCGGTCAGTTGGGTCTATCGGCAGCTAGGCAGGCAAGGTTGAGGAAGAGAGAAATCTGAGAAAGAGAGACTAGGGCCTGTTTGGCAACCCTTCTCAAACACAAAACTACACATTTTAAATAACATTACACACATTTCCATACACTTTTTCACCCACACGTATATCAAAAACACCCAAATAACATTACTCAAACTAACCCACCAAACAGGCCCAAACTTGCAATGGGAAGAGAGAGACTGAACTTGCAACAGGAATAAAAGAAAAAGGGAAACAGAATGATTTAAACATTTATTAGTGTGAACGCAAAAAAAAAAAATATATATATATATATATATATATTTTAACCCAGCGTCAGAGTCGGGTTTATATATATATATATATATATATATGAATTTGAACTCTCCAGAGGTGTTAAATTAAAGTTTGTATTTTAGAAAAATTTAGATTGCTCATATAGGAAATGAGAAACTATTTGGTTATATTTTTCGGCTAAAGAACGAAACGAGAATTCTTTACATAATCTTAGAAATGGATAAAGGCATATATAGGGGACCAAATTACTATACAAATGGCATGTTATTCGAGTAAATTCGGAGGTTTTGCCAGTGTTTATCATTGTTCTGTCCATTTGAGAGATTCGTTCGGCTGAGAAAAAGTTGAAGCAAGATGATGCTTTATGGCCTTTAGATGCAACAATTGTCCTTTTTTTGGATAAGAATGCTGGTAAGCTTTCATTAAACTGGGCTGAAACCCAAATCAGATTCATCATTTAGAACTTGAGACACAATTATAGGGGGAATATCTTCCACTCAGATAGTACATTCAAAAATCAGTTTGGCGTGTTTAGCCATGAGGTGAGCTGCCTTCCCTTCTCTGCGTGTGAAGGCTGCCTTCCAAGCTCTAAACTTTGGCACCCAAGATTTTATACCAGTGACAAGTTACTAGATCTAAATAGGGCCCGGTTCATGGTTGACAATGGCCTTCATAACAATTTGGGAATCTCCTTCAAGAATAATCTCCCTAAGGCCCAACTCCCAGGAGAAAATTATGCCAATCTCAGTAGCCTTGGCTTCAGCGTCCAAAGCACCCAACGGGTATGGGAGTGTTTTGCTAAGAGCTCCCATGATTTGGCCTTTATCATTCCGAACCACCACTCCAATCCCATACTGACCTTGCTCCTTGAAAGCAGCCACATCAACGTTAGTCTTGTACCACCTTAGTGGAGGTGGCCTCCATAGAGTGGGAACGTGGGACTGATGGGCATTAGAAGAAGAACAGTGGGTTTGGAACTCCGCTAAGTAGAGTCTTGAAGCCTCAAAAATTTGCAAGGCTATTCTACTGGTTTCCCCATGTCGCACTGCATTTCGATTGTTCCAAAGGAACCATGCCGTTGTTGCTAAAGCTTCAAGGTCTTGGGCTGGTTTTGCCTCCATTACGCACCAAAATAGGTCCATGAAGTTTGGTGGGTTGGCCATGAGGCCAGGGGCTTTGACATTAGCCATTTGCCAAACTGCTACGGCAAAATCACAGCTCCAAAATGTATGACCGACTATTTCCACGCCTTCACACAAGTCACACTCCACTTCCATTGGAATCTTACAGTCTTTGAGCTTAGTTTTAGTTGGGAGGATGCCCTAACATGCTCGCCAAATAAAGTTTCTAATTTTGTTTGGCCAGTGGAGCTTCCAAATTGCTTTCCATAGAGACTTCATCCTGGTGTTATTTGAGCATTCCCCAACATTGATCTTGGATAGTTGTTTGTTGCTTACATGGTAGGCACTTCGAACCGAGAACACCCCATTGGCTGTACCAGACCATACCTTACGGTCCTCAGGGAGAGTGGAGCTCAGAGGGATAGCCAAAATAGTTGAAGCTTCATGGGGAAGAAAAATGGAATTAATCAACTCAAATTTCCACATAGCTCTTTCTTTGTCAATTAGGGTAGAAACTTTCTCATTATACATCAGGGGGTTTATAGGAGTCAAGACCTTGTATGTTTCGGGGTTGGGGATCCACTTGTCGCACCATATCTTCACTTTGTCTCCATTTCCAATAGACCACCTAATTCCATCTTCCACCATGCTCTTAGCAGCCAAAATGCTCTGCCAAGCAAAAGATGGTCTTTTGCCGAGTTGAGCTTCAAGGAAAGACCTGCCAACAAAGTACTTGGCCTGAAAACATGGTGGAAAAGAGAATTTGTGTTTTGGAGAAGACGCCAACCTTGCTTAGCTAGGAGAGCTAGGTTGAAGGCTTTTAGGTCTCTAAATCCCATGCCGCCCATATCTTTGGATTTACACAACTTGTCCCAAGAGACCCAAGATATTTTTCACTCATTAGATTTTTGACCCCACCAAAATTTGCTGAGTTCTTGATGCAACAATTGTCCTAGAAACAGGAGATGTGTCATATTTGATGCTCTTGGTTAAAAAAATGAATGTTTTCTAGATGAAAAAGTAGTGTTAACTAAGTTTTCAGTCCATAGGTGATCGTATAACTGATAGAGTTTAATATGTCAACTAACTTATCTATTAAGGTCTTTCAACTTTCAAGTAACATCTAGGATTGAATAAGGCCATATGTGAATTAAGTATGTGATTGACAAGGGACAACTGATTTGTAATTTGTATTAATCAATCATAAGTAACAAAATATGTTGATTGTTTTTCCACCTTGACGCATCATTGATAACTATTATTGAAAGTTGCTGTCGTTAAAAGTTAAAACTATTCTACTTAAAAAAAATAAAAAAATAAATAAATAACCTGTGCATTGCACTACAAAATCAATTTTACTTTTTAATTGGAACACCATTGGACCCTTCTTGCTCTTGAAGGGCTTTGGTCTCCTAGAGCATTAGGGATAGTGGTGCTAAAAAGTTAAATTGCTATTTTTAGCACCACTAACTACAAAATGGGAGGACATTAGTTGAGCTAAATGTATATATTTTAACTTCTCAATAGCTCAAAGGTTAAAATATATATATATATATATATATATTTTTTTTTTTTGCGTTCACACTAATAAATGTTTAAATCATTCTGTTTCCCTTTTTCTTTTATTCCTGTTGCAAGTTCAGTCTCTCTCTTCCCATTGCAAGTTTGGGCCTGTTTGGTGGGTTAGTTTGAGTAATGTTGTTTGGGTGTTTTTGATATACGTGTGGGTGAAAAAGTGTATGGAAATGTGTGTAATGTTATTTAAAATGTGTAGTTTTGTGTTTGAGAAGGGTTGCCAAACAGGCCCTAGTCTCTCTTTCTCAGATTTCTCTCTTCCTCAACCTTGCCTGCCTAGCTGCCGATAGACCCAACTGACCGCCTAGCTTCGACCACCTCTTCCACCACTCGCCGGCAACCCAAGCCATCAGTACTCTTCTCCCTTTCATTTTTTTTTTCTTCCTTCCTTCACTCCTTACTAGCCCAACTCCCTTGCCCTATGCCGCCGACCCACGCTGACCCATCTCGCCTTCTCCTCTCTTTGACCTATCTCGCCCTTTCTGACCCATCTTGGCCTCTCTTCTCTGTTTGGGTGCCACCAATTTCTTCAAAGATTGCTTGCCGATTTACATGTGTTTATCTCTGTCTTCTTCATCATGTAATGCTTAGAGTTTTTGATTTGGGGTTTTTGATTCTAGTTTGTTAGAATTGGAACGATAAATTTTCCATGTTAGTTGGAAATTTTTTGTTTGCAGGGAATTTATATTTGTTGATTTTAATGATAAATTTCCAGGCAATTGGAATGATAAATTTTTTGTTTTTGCTTCTCGCCGATTTTCTGTTTGTTGATTCTAATTTATTACAATAAATGTCATGTTAGAAATTGTTTTGGGAATTTTCTATTTGTAGGGAAGTTTATGTTTTTTGTTTCTAATGTATTGGTGCAAATGTTAGTTTGAGAATTTTCTTTGAGCAAGGAAGTTTACATTTTTTTTTTTTTTGTTTTTAATTTATTGCAGAACATGGTTAGTTTGAGAAATGTTCTGGGAATTTTCTATCTGCATTGAAGTTTATGTTTTTGGTTTCTAATGTATTGGTGTAAATGTTAGTTTATGAATTTTCTGTGTGCAGGGAAGTTTATATTTTGTTGTTTCTAATTTATTACAATACATGGTTATTTGGGAAATGTTGTTTCTAGTTTGGGAAATGTTCATAGTTTACATATATGCTTCATGTAAATGGTTGTTGACAGGTTGATAGTTTACTTCAAGATTGTTTCCTGACGAATGAGAAATTGTTTTAGGCCAAAAAAAAAAAATTGTATATGTATCCATATATAATTTGGGATTAAAAAAATATTATTGTTGTACTAGACGATTATTTGCTATTATGTAGTGGTGGCGGTGGTGGTGGCAGTGGCAGTGGTGGTGGTGGCGACGGTTGCAATGGTTGTGNCAACCAAAGAAAGAAAATGAACATAATTAACGAGAAGTGCAAAGAATAAGGGATTTATCTTCTTGTACCCCACATTTGTTCTACATCGATCATAAGTGCAAGTAGCTAGCCGCCTTGTCTGATCAACGAAGATGTCTATATTGGCTTTGCAATTGCAATAGCCTAGCTAGTTTTTCATGGACATGTTCCTGATAAGTGATAGAGTCATGTTAAAAACTGGTCACATTTGAGCGGTGGATTGTTGTTTCTCAATTAATGTTTGATGAGTGATGACTTGTTTTCTTTGAGCTTAATGTAGCACCCTTTTGGCTGTGAAATGGAGTAAACGGGAGAGAAATGTAAAAGGAGTCGATTTAAACCCGGCTTTGCAAGAAGTTGTATGTTGAGTCCAACCTATGAGGAATGAAGTTTAGAAGATTCCTTATTGGCTTTGGAATCCTACTTGGATGTATAGGTGTTCTTGGGAGATCCGGATGGAGAGTGTCTATTTAAGAGTCATGGTTTAAACTAAAGAGAATGACATCTAGGATCTAGATTGAGCTTAAGTGAACAGCCACCTCATTAACAAGGATAGTGGAAGACAAAGAGGCTCGAATCAAAACATTGGATATCATAGTGACAAAAATCCAAAATTTTAAAATAAATGGGCAAATTCAAAATGACACGAGGTTACAATTTGTAATTCAATCTAAAAATTAAACGAGAGAAACATACAAATTTATGTATAGATTATTCTTAATTCTCAATATAAGTGATTTTTGAGTATTTATAACATAAATAATATGATAAACTGTAATTGAAACAAAATTATAAGTCTGGAGTTACGTCGTAACTCTTTACATTTCAAAATTTTCATTTTGACTTTTTATGTTTATTATGTTTTCATATTGGACCTTTTATTTATTTCTGCGAATTAATTGACTATTTATAATATGTTTTTCACATTTTTTGCTTTAAGTTATAACAATGAAATTAATGCATTTCAAAATATTTTAGAGCTAGTTTTACATCTTTCTCAAAAAAAAGGGAAAAAAAACTAATTTTACATGAAATAATTAAACGCGAATGACACTTAACTTTTAAATTATTCTTCTAAAAATACTCTTTAAATTATTAATGAAAATAAACAACATGTTTAATATAAAAATGAAATCAAAACATAAAAATCAAGACAATAAATATATTTTAGTAAAAAAAAAATATATATATATATATATAATATAATATGCGCTATTTTTAAGAAAATTATTAATAAACTATTTTAAAAAATTGATATAACTTTTATATAAAACAAAAAAATTGCCAAAATATTGATTTTTTTTTTCATCACCGTAAAAACTTCTTAAAATGGTTTCTTAAAAATTGCATTTACTGTATCCGGTAACTCTTTCCAAAAAAAAAAAACGACAGAAACGTTAATTTGGGATTTGCTCTCAGAAACATTGAAACTGAGATAGATCTCCGTTTTGACCAAAAAAGAAAGAGTCACAGAAGCTCCACTTCCCAAATTCTTGTTTTAGATCTCCAGTTCTCTAACTTTTAAGGTTGTCTACACCTGAAAAAAAAATGTCTGGGTCATTGTTACTAACAGTTAATCTGCTTGCAATTCTAAGCCTGGGAGTAATTTTCAACGTGGCTCACTCACTGCGTTACGACCTTCTATCGGGCGCCACAAAATGCATATCGGAGGAAATAAAAAGCAACGCCATGTCTGTGGGCAAGTACAGTGTTATCAATCCCAACGAAGGCTTTCCTCTTCCTGATACACACAAAGTTACTGTCAGGGTAATGCTTCCAAAACCCACAATTTTGTTTCTCAATTTTTTGTGCTTTGGTACTGTTTGATAATCATTTTCTGCAATTTTAATTATTGGGTTTTGATTAGTTTGATTTTTGTTGGAGGGATTAACGTAAAAGACTTTTATTTTTGGTGCTTTGGTTCAGTATGATAATCATTTTGTACAGTTTTGATTATTGGGTTTTGGTTTGTTTTGGATTATTTTGTGGGGGGGGGTGAGGACTAATGTAAAAGACAAATTTTTGTAAGTCATTATGTGTATAACTCGAATGCATATTGCAAACGGTATTGGTTTGTTGTTGTTTTCTCTTATCTTGAATTGAATTGAAGATATTGATGTAAATACAAGGTCTAATTTTTGGGTAAAAGCTAGTTTTTGGATTAAAATAGCCAATGATTAAATTGAAATCCAGAAGCTCCTGTGAGCACGCGTTTGGAATCTTTTTATAAATAGAAATTATCAATTTTTTTGTGATTTCTTTTATTTATTTATTGGTTAATTTTGTGGTTTTTGGGTTTGGTTTGAGGGAATAATGTGGTTAATGGGGTTGTTATCAGGTGAATTCACCTCACGGGAACAATTATCACTTTGGGGATAATGTAGAAGCAGGTAATTTTGCGTTTACTGCAGCTGAGTCTGGTGATTATACAGCTTGCTTTTGGACACCTGAGCATAAGGCCCAGTGACGGTGACGATTGAGTTTGATTGGAGAACTGGTGTTGCTGCAAAAGACTGGTCAAATGTTGCTAAGAAAGGGCAGGTTGAAGTAAGTGTTTGCTATGTCCTCTCTTAATTTGTGTCTTGAATTTAAGGAGTTACTGACTTACTGTCATGTTTCCTTTTAAGTTATTGTGTTACTGGTGCATAATATCTGTCTTGGCTGCTGAGAGTGAGACAGAAGGTTACTTCTAGGTTATTTCCTACCTTGCTGATAAGATGAAGAAGGTTTTTTTTTGTTTCCATTTATAGTCATTTCTTCACTCATTTGAATCTTCTATTTTTCGAAGTGGGTAGGATAGTTCAACCTGGCAATGGAACTATTCTGCTGCATTCTAAATGGAAATGAACTTAGATATTCTGAGTCATAAGTCTGGACCTACAGTAATGTCATCATCCATTATAGGTTACTAGAATTGGTCTAACCAAGACTACGAGCATGATTTCATGTTTTATTCAAATAGCCCGTGTTTAATGAAACTTCATTCTTTAAAGCTTATGTGATAATGATCAAGTTATGGTGGGATTAAAGGTTGCATTTTTTATTGAGTGTGTGTGACAAAACACGTTGGTCCCAAAAATCTTCGACTACAGCTTGATTGTTGGTTGTTGCATGCAACAAACATGTATTTTTTAATCATTTACATTACTGCATGTGCTATTTTATTGTATTAAATTCTTGTGATTTGTTTGAAGTGCACTCTTCTGTGGCCTTGTTTTGTTTACTAGCAAGTAAACATGCGTGGATTTGTTGGTTGAATCCTGTATGATATTGTTTTATATGTGGTTGAGGGTTTTTTTTTCTTTTTTGGGTGCTGTCATCGGTTTTGACTTAAAATTTTAGCAAATCTTCAGTTTTCAAGCTGTTGTTTCTATTCTATTCTCATGAGCCTCTTCTTTGCCATTTGTGGCCCTTTCAATGATAATTTTGTGTCAAGTCACATCAGCTGGTTGAAACATCTGATACTATTCTTTAACATGGAGAAAATCTTGGCAAACAAAGCTTCTGCAAATTTTCCATAGGTTGCGAGGATAAATTGTGGTTACAGTAGTTGATGATAGTGAGAATTTATATTTGTTTGAAAGTGGACCTGGGCAGTTTAAAACAGCTACAGCCTCAGAAGGATCTCTTGTTTTCATTTAAGATTTCAAATTCCTTAGTTATCAAAATGTTGTGTTGGAATATTTTCTTTAGTCTACAGTGTCTAGTATCACAAATCGTAACTTCTTAAGTTTTTTGATAATTCCATAGTTTTTTTTGGGGGGGGGGGGGGGAAGTGGGATTTGAACCCTAGATGTTTCCATTGAAACACCTTGATCTGCCAATTGAGCTGTTGGGCTCTTGGCATAAGTCATAACTTCTTAATTATGCTGCTCTTTGGTGGGTTTTACGCTAAAGGTATACCATATTTTCACAGTTTGGTACTTGTATATCATAATCTTGAGATCATAATTTTTTCCAGTTCTGGTGTGAAAGCTAGTTGAAGGACCTGCATCCATGTCTTAGGCTGCCATGGGAAAGATAAAACTTGGGATAAACTATCTATTGAAGGGAAATATAAATTCATGTTTGTGAGGCCCAGTTTTAGCATCAAATTAGGAATATGCGTGGAAAATTTTCCAATGTTTGAAATTAGAATGACTTGAATCAAAATGAACATAGAGACAGGCTGAAAAGCTGCCTTCCCACATGAAATATTTCCAATTAAATAATCTCATTCATGGGATTCAAGTGATAGCCCAGTGATTATGGCATCATCCTTTGTGGTGCCTCATGTGTGTGGTTCAAATCTCACCTCCTCCCCCACTATCTACCTATCAAATAATAATAATAATAATAATAATCCCATTAATTGCTATTGGATGAATTTCTTTATGGCTCACCATACCAGTTTCTTAAGGCTCTTAAGAATTGCTATTTTTGAAAACCAGGTATGGTTGTTGTGTTTATGGGATAATCTTATGTTTTAATGGATGTTAGGAGCTGCTGTTCCTATCATAAATTTAATAGTTCTTAGTCTTCATTTTGGTCATTTTGTTTTTATATGATAGATCCAAGCAAGTAACAGAAAGATATACTTCACATGGTCTGCTGATGTATTATTATTTCATATTTTGTGCTAGACGATGGAACTTGAGTTGAAGAAATTGTATGACACTGTCGCATCCATTCATGAAGAGATGTTTTATCTTCGTGAGAGGTACAACACAATTTTCCCTGTAATATTATGGTACTTATTTGTTTCAACTTTAAATCTCACCTCGTGTGTATCTTGGAAAGGGATATCTTATTGTAGAAGTTTTTACTTAATCATACTATTTCTAACTGAAGATGACATGAAAAATTTTGTGCAAATTGTTCCACATGCACATAGAATACATTTAAATAGATTGAAATTGCTATCTCCATTGCTTACACTTCACTCACCTTGTGTGTGTGTAAACAGAAATTTTAAAACTCTGGGTAGCTCAGTCACTAATATCGCCAGTGTCCAAGAGTTGGTTATCTGGTTGAACACACATTGCTTCAACTTATTCTTTGTAGACAAATGCGAAAATTCATTCATTTTTCCTCAATTGTACATTTCAAATGCTTTGCATTTTAAAATTATTTACCTTAAGACCTTAGGCCCTAATGAGCATCTATGATCTGGGTTTGTTGTTACTGGGGGCCTTTTGGCTAAATCTGATGTTTTTTTGTCCTTGGTGATCTAGGGAGGAAGAAATGCAACAGCTTAATAGATCAACTAACTCTAAGATGGCTACCTTAAGTTTCCTCTCCCTTGTGGTTTGCTTGTCGGTGGCTGGCTTGCAGTTTTGGCATTTGAAGACATTCTTTGAGAGAAGAAGCTCCTCTAATTCTGTTTTGGCATACAAAAATTGAAAATTTTGTTTTCTAACTTACACACTAAGCAGTTGTATGATCATGTTATGTACTTTATTCTTTTCTTTTGTTAATGTTTTCTGGAGTAGATGTTATCCCCAATTTATTAGTTGTACAATTCATACTACTATGTAGTATTTACAACAATGCTACAGACAAAAAAATTCACAACTTTTTACATGATTTGTTGAGGTAGCAGATCCTGATTCGTGCAATATCACTTTTACTAAGACCGCCATTGACATTATTTTATTGTACACCAATCACAACATGCTACCTCAACAGTTGTGAAAAATGTTGTGCCCTTAGACATATTGAGATTTTAACAGTTTTCAGAAGTCCCTATTTGTTTTAAAGTTCATGCAGAGTGATTGATAGGTTTGTAGAAGACAACGTGCTTTTTGCAAAATGCACAAATCTGTCTTCTTTTTTTCTTTTTTTGATGGGGCACAAATCTGACTTGTTACTATGATCTTGGGTTTGGGTTTGTGTGTCATACCCTAAGTAGTTACTCATCTCATTGACATAGGCACCCGGATTTTATAGAAAAGCTATTCTGATTATGTTCATTGCCACACACATATGATTGCCCATCTAGACAACGAAAATCTATTTCTTTCCTTTTTTTTTTTTTTTTTTTTTTTTTTTTTTTTTTGAAATGGAAATTTTTGACAAAGGATCCACCAATTCCTTGTTGGCTTGGGAATACCTAATGCTTGGAGTCAGCCAACAATGAGCCTCATCCCACGGCAAAAGTATATGATGCAGCGGGTACATGTATGATGCCTCTAACGCCCTCTTTCACATAAGATTGGACCTCACAAGCTTGAGACTCACCCTATATGAGAAGGCATTACATGATCCTGTTATGCCATATATCCTCTCCTTCCTATGCCCTTTGGCATGCAGAACAATAAACTGTTGGTTCCCATATGTAAAACATGGTGCCTCTTATTGATTGATTCATGACAAAGCCAATTTGACCTTGTAGGAGGAAGGAATAATTAAAGAAAAGAGAAAGATTGTTACTTAAAATCAATTGGTAGAGCTTGCAAGGATAAGGGCATGATTATAGAAATATTATTGTGATTTTAAAGAAATACTATCACGAATTCATGATCTTCTAATGAAAGCAAAATGCTTCTCGCTGAATATCACAAATTTATTTTTCATATTGACTGACGTATAGATTTTCTTATCAAGACGTATCATAGATAACTGTGTACAAGAAAATTATTATTACTAAAATTTTATGTGCATAACACTTTGTCACAAAATTAGTAGTAATTTTTATATTATGGATGGTAAACTTTGTTACATATCTAGCATCTACTAGTGTTTTCCACAGATATCCAGGTTCAAATCATATCACCCCCACTCCCAACTATCAATGTATCAAAAAGAAAAATTTAGTTGCATAACACACCATCCATTCAGCATCATTCCTCGGCCTTCTAATCTATATAATTACAAAGCTCTCTTTTTTTTCTTTTTTTTTTTTGAGAATCAATTACAAAGTTAATTTGTCATCCGTCTACAATAGTTCTTTTGCTCTGCTTCTAAATTGGTATGTTTTATATCTATTACGAAAATCGTAATCAGTAGGGCATCGCATAGACTTATGTTTTAAAAATCTCACATCATGAATACGATTTTAAATATGTACTACTCATTTATAGTTATCATGAATTTGTTAAACGATATGAATGTGACCAACCACACCAACCCAAATATCCGGGATTTTATTTAGAATCACACAATGAGACATACTTGAGCTTATACATCCAAATATGTCTTTTACTCAGAAATCATGATAAACTTAACACCATTCCAACAGGACAATACCACTCACAAGACTCACAGAAAAACATGCCTCAACCCTTTATTTAGTAGCTAATTATGGCATGAATCCCATTCACAGGGCAACACCAGCATTCCATTCACTCATCATCATGGCTCTTGCGGTGGTGGTGATGCTTAGAACGGTGGTGCTTCTTCTCCTCATCATCATCATCACCAGAGCCATCATCTCCCTGACACATATATACACGATCAGACAAAAGACAGTTCCAACCAATTGCAATACAAACAAGTTCATCTTTCACTTTCTTAGCACACCTATACCACATACATGGCATGCAAACAAAACAAGGTAGGTCATCCAAATCTAAAGTCTATTCTGTACCCACTTTTGGTGATTGATGAGACTAATCTGTACCATAATAGCTATTTTCATAAGCATGGAAATGTTCATGATAATGGATATTAATGTAAGATATGGATCTCTCAAGGTAATAATCAAAGGTGCCCATAATTTATATATACCAACTCATCTAAAATTGTGTAAAACAACATTCACCTTGTCTGCTTTTATAAAATAACCTAAGAGCACAGCACAGCCACAACACAGCATGGCACAGGAAAAGGAAATTCTTGAAAAACTAGGACAAGACATGGCAGGCACACAGTAGTTAATTAATTAATATATATTTAGGTATGATTATACATTTTTTTTGGAATATTTTAAATTTTTTTTTTAGAGGAGCTGGGGGAAGAGGTTTTTCGCTTTGGGCCTAACAACTGTTACCGACTACCAGGCAGCTTAGAAAATAACCAAAGAACCTGATGTTCAGTCAAATATATTATTTCACTGGTACCTTGAACCCACATGCAACAGGAGAACCAGGATTAAAACAACCATTTGTTCCAGGAATTCAGCTTGCTTAAAATTGAGAAAACCTCGTGTTTCGGAATTCTTTAGAAAATTTTCCATGATATACAAAGACTAATACCACCAACTTTAGGGTCTTAGATCAAACTAGCAGAAGGAAAGTCCAATATTCATTTGGGTGCATCAACAAGACTTGCATATGCTAATCAACTCTAGAATGCCTTTCTTAACTCTACTTCTTGATACATCATACATGACAATATTCTGATATGATACAAAACTAATACTGGGCAGGCATAATCAAATTTCAGACAAGATTAAACATACCACATACTCATATTACATGACTAAGCTAGCATTAAATTGATGGTTAATTGTAGCTTCCCTCATAAACTATGGTCTCACTTGCAATGTCTACACAACTATAATTTTTGCCACTGACACCTTAGTATAAGATTAATTTGCAATGGTGACTCCAACATCCAAAACCAGTCATAAAATTAACAAATTAGTGAGCTCATTGGGCTAGACATTGCAGATTAATTGGAAGTTTGGAACTAATCTATTAATTTTAACTTATTATTGCACCACACCACCAAACCAACCCACTAATTTGATGGTAAAATCCTGACATTATAAGAAAGTAACACTAAGAAGACACATAATCAAAACTAAGACAAGATAAAACATACCGCATACTTATAATAGTGAACATTCATTCCATACAAAATAGATGCTTAATGTTAAAATTAATAACCACAACAACAACAAAGCCTTAATCTTGGATTCGACTACGGATCCTTAACAGACTAATCAAGGTCAGCCACATATACTCTATTTGATATATTAAATATATATAATATCATATCACAAATTATTCAAACTAATTGGTCATAGGAATTCTTTCCCTCCATTCTAAACATATAGTAACAAGGAAACGGAATCAAGGAAAGAAATGGTCACTCACATATTTCTTGCGGCCATAGCCCTCTTCACTCTCCTCACCATAGCCCCCATATTTAGGCTCCATAGCTCCCCTCTTCCTCAGACCTCCCATACTTGGGCTTCCCATAGCTCCCCTCTTCCTCAGACCTCCCATATTTAGGCTTCCCATAGCCCTCCTCCTCCTCAGACCTCCCATACTTAGGCTTCCATAGCCCTCCTCTTCCTCAGACCTACCATACTTGGGCTTCCATAGCTCTCCTCTTCCTCAGACCTACCATACTTGGGCTTCTCATAGCTCTCCTCTTCCTCAGACCTCCCATAGCTAGGCCTCTCGTAACCCTCTTGCCCCTCATAACTTGGCCTCCCATAACCAGCTGGCCTCCGAGGTGGCTCATCCCCATAACTCGGCTTCTCAAACTCAGTCGTCTCACTCCTCCCCCATACCCATATCCACCACCACCCTCCTGTTCCTCCCCATAACTGGGTTTCCGCCCGTACCCGGATCCATACTCCGACCCAGGTGTCTCATACTCGGGTTTCCTACCATACTCCGATCCGGCAGCCTCGTACCCGGGTTTCTTACCATACCCAGATCCGAATTCAGACCCGGGTGTTTCGTACTCTGGTTTCCGGCCATACCCAGATCCAAATTCCGATCCAGCAGTCTCATACTCAGTCTTTCTCCCATACCCGGATCCGTATTCCGATACAGGCTCCTCAGTCTCCGGCTTCCGGCGATACCCAGACCCGTATTCCGATCCAGGCTCCTCAGACTCCGGCCTCCGCCCATACCCGGACTCAGTCTGTTCAAACTCACTTTTCCGTCCATACCCAGATCCGTATTCCGGTTCTGGCTGCTCATACTCACTCTTCCGACCATGGCCGGATCCAAATTCAGATCCGGGTCGCTGCCCATACCCGGATTCATATTCAGAGCCAGGTCTCTCAGAGCCATAACCAGGCCTATTCACACCAGGAGGGACCCCATAACCCGATTCAGGCCTAGCCTATCTCCATACCCACCAGAAGCAGCGAAGGTGTCGGGTGGAGCAGGAGAGTAACCGGGTCGGGGCTTGGGTCGGGCATAGCTGCTGTACTCGGTTTGAAGAGCCTCATCACCGTAAGCAGAGGGCTCAGAATGAGAGGAGTATTGGGGGCGATCGTAGTCGAATTCATCGGTCTGTGAGGATGAAGTGGGAGGATAGCAGGTCTCATCGGACGGCCCCAGAGGACGCCCGTACGTTAGTACTTGGTCGTAGCCTCCACCATACGGCGTCGGATCGTACTCGTCGAAATCGTCCACGTCAGCATCTGCGCCACGCGTGTTATACGGCATCGTTTCAGTAAAGTTGTTTTGTTTTGAGATCAGGCCTGATGGAGAGAAATGAAGAGGAAACGCGGGGACTTGGATGGGCTTTATAGTAGCTTGACTTGCCGAAAAATACGGCGTCGTTTGGGAATGTAATAAGGAAAATTACTCAAATTAGGACCCCATTTGGTTGTCTTGTGGACACGTGGGGAACCAATAATGGCTGAAAGTGAAAGTATTAAAGTGAATGTGATGGGTGTGGGCCTCAGATAATGCCTTATCTAAAATCATTAAGTAGTGGGCCACGCGTTTGATTTTTGCTAGATTTTTATTTTATTATTGATATAAAAAAAAAAAATTTTAATTGGGCCAAAATGGCTCCTAAGTCCAATTGTTAAAGTTTGGCTAATGACACATATAGGTAGGCCAATGATTTGATAAGTAATATCATTTTCAGAATAGCGATGTTTAATTACGGGCTTGTTAATTGTTTTACATGTACCATAACTCCGTAAGTTTTTTTTTCCATCAACCACCTAGATATGTCGACCATTTTAACACGGTCCTTTCTGTTTCACTTTTTCTCCCAAAAAAAAAAAAAATCCTTTTTGTTTCACTTTAAATGGGGCGTCAATTCATAGTTGAGATAAATTTTATACGTCTAACTGTGCACTATTTTAAACTTTAGATAACATGACACTAGATACAGTTTAATATATAATATCAAATTTAAACTATGAAATTGATTCCAAAGAGAATTATTTTTCACAAAAGATGTTGTATTGTAGTGTAGTGCACGCCTTGTAGTGAAAAGAGTGATTAGAATTTAAAGAAATCTACTGATAGGGTGTCTGAGAATAATTATACTCCAAAAGAAGAACAACAAGGCTCAGATGGTGAACCAATGGGGGCATTTGAAATTGAACGTAGTTGATACAATGATTGGCTTCTGTTTTTGTTTTTTCTCAAGTAGTAAAAATTGGATTGATGGAGAAATTTTTTGTTGTTATGCTTTAAGCAACCTTGAGCACATATATATAGCTTAAACAACTTGCTTAAAATGAGTTGAATTGAGTTTATATAAGAGCTCATAATGTTAATAATGTCGTCTCCTATTGCCAAAATCTCATATTGTCATATGCATTTTGTTATCAAATATGTGTGTGTGTGTATATATATATATTTGTCATATGCATTGAGCTGCTGATATAATTAATTCTTAGGTGATAAAGATGGGGATGTGTCTTCTTTACTTTTGCCCCATACCTTGTACCTAGGGCAAGGCATATATATAGTGTGATAATGTTAACGGCTGCACAGTTTTGCTAGTTGTAGCATGAAAATTTTATAGGTGTTTGTGTTTCTTTTTCAACTGTGATCAGATAACGTTTGATTATCAAGGCTGGTATGATGAAAATTGTATAGGTGTTTTGTGTTATTGTATTCTTATAGTGCTATTATTGTTGATTGCAAGTTCCTCATCAACTTGTTGGAGTTTCATCAGACCAGCCGTGCTTACAGCTTATAGTCTTATTCAAAAGGAAATCATTGTGCTTAGACTTCAATAATGCTATTCCTGCTTATTTTGTTGTGGGTCCAACTAGAGGCTGATGCATGAATTAAGGATTAAGGTTTTTTTTTTTTTTTTTGGGATAGGTGATGAGGATTAAGGTGTTTGTTATCTTTGACTATTTTCTACTGGACTTTCTAATCGGTTTTTGGTATATGTGAGAATTGAACCTTAAATCTCTTATTCAACAATCAAAGACTTTATTAGTTGAACTAACTAGAACACATACTTTATTTCTATTCTATGAATTCAAATTTCAATCTAAATGATTAACTAATCTAAATGATAAACTAATCTAAATGATAAACTAGTAATAGTTTATCTAAAAAGATCAATGCTAGTAATAGCCATGCCTTAATAATAGTAATGGAAAGTATAATTTCATGAAACATTGGAAAGAAAGCCATTTTAGAAAATAGGGAGGCTGGTCTAACTTATCTTAATATTTTTACTTTTATTATTCACTAATCATTACAAATATATATATATATATATATATATGTGAAATTTTTATGTGGTTGGACATTGTAGCCAAAGGAGAGACACCGCATTGTAACATTTCCATCTTCCCCTTATAAACAAACAAGACTAATTGAAAATCACACCCTTAAAATTTAGGGTAAATTTGATTTTTCTCCCCAACGTTTACAAATTTTGATTTGGTCCCCTAATGTTAACTATCACCTTGATTAGGAGTCCTTCCATTCATGCATGTGCTAATGTGTCCATTAAGTGACACCGAAGCTCAAAACCTAGTTTTCAACATTAGAGGCTCTGTGGCTAATAAAACCCTTGCACTAGGGTCCAATTGACGTAACCTTCTCCATCCTCACCTCTTCCTCCTCCTCGTCTTAAATTTCCTCGACTTGCAACTCCATCAAGTCCTTCCTACTCTTGCACTCACTTGCGATATCTTGCCCACTTCTTCTCCCTCGCCTTCTCTCCCCCCTTCTGCAAGCTCTTTTTGGGGCTCTTTGACACCACCTCATCTTCCTCCTTCAAACTTAAACAATCCAACAGTTGGATTGACTCCGTCCTCTAATCCAATGATCCTAATCTCAAAAACTTTGTCTTTTTTCAAGCTTTGATTAGAGTAATTGTACAATGATTGTTTTGGTTTTGAAATCTTGATCTTCATTTGGTTCTCAAGAAAATGTAAAATAGAAACTAAAAGAAAAATTGAGATCATATTGAAATGTTTGGATAAACAAAAAAGTGGAATCATATATAAATGTTAAAAGTCCAAAAAAATGGGCTATATTTCTATATTTGGATGCTCAAAAATGTTGTGAAAGGAAAAAAAAAAAGAATTTTTTTTTTTTTTAGTTTATATAATTTTAAAATATCCAGAGAATTTCAAAATTAAAAAAATATTTATAGAATTTATTTTAAAATTTCAAGTCTTTTTAAATTTATTTAATCTATATGGAATAATGAAACACACACGATAGATTTAGGAGTTATTTAACGGACATATATATGAATATGAACTGAAAGGCTCCTAATCTAAATGATAGGTACATTAAAGGGGCCAAATAAAAAATTTTAAAATTTAAAGAACAAAATTAAAATTACTTCAAATTTAAAGGTAATAAATGGCGAATTTAGTCAACTGTGGACAGACAAAGCCAAAATACTTCCCACCTCCCAACAAGAACAACTGGACTAGGTACTAGATTCTGTTACTTTTTAGCTAACTTTAGTGTTTCCTTTATTTATTCTCTCTCCACTCCATCCCATTCCATAATTGTCATTCCCATTACAGAGACATAGAGAGAAAACAATGGCGGCCTCTGTGATAATAACGGTGACACAGGACGGCACGGGTGACTATGTAACGGTGCAAGAGGCAATAGATGCTGTGCCACTAGGCAACAATCGTAGGACAGTGATTCGTGTGGCCCCAGGGATTTACAAGCAACCTGTGTACGTGCCAAAAACCAAGAACTTTATTACTCTGGCTGGTCTTAGACCTGAGGACACTGTTCTCACTTGGCACAACACGGCCACCCAGATCGATCACCACCAGGTTTTTTTTTTTTTTTGGCACTTTGCACTGCTATATCATATATATGTGCTAATACCCCATCTGGGTTTAACTTTTATGTTTGGTTTTTGCAGGGAGCTAGGTTGATTGGGACTGGGACTTTTGGGTGTGGAAGCATTATTGTGGAAGGAGAGGAATTTATTGCTGAGAATATCACTTTTGAAAACTCTGCTCCTCAGGTAATCTTTAATTTTTTGTCAATGTTTAGCATTTCCAAGTTTTCAAATTTATTGGCTTTTCTTGTTAGTTGTTACTTGGTACTCTAGCTTTGATGAATTTATT
>NW_027069650.1:54025-71594 GCF_002906115.3 Quercus suber | reverse complement strand
TTATTTTTCAAGTGAAGGAAATTAAATGATATGGGTGGCTAGTGGGCGGTTGCCTATATCTCGAGGTTTACCCTGGCCCCACCAAAGTTGGGCCAGGGGTTTCACTTCATCAAAAAAAAGAAGTGAAGGAAATCAAATGAGTTCTTTGTGCTAGGTTTGGATGGTCACTTTGAAGTCAATATCTATTACTTTGTACCCTGAAATCAAGTGAGGCCCTTGGCCAGCAAACCAGATGTTTATGTGCTGTTTGATTGCTGCAATTCTCTTCTTAATTTCAGTACATTTTAGGGAAGTTATCTGAGGCATGGATATATCTGAAGGGTTCTTTCTTTTATGATTCTGATGCAGGATACTTTGTACCTGCATTATGGAAAACAGTATTTGAGAGATTGCTATATTGAAGGAAGCGTGGATTTCATCTTTGGCAATAGTACTGCTCTCTTGGAGCATTGTCATATCCACTGCAAGTCAGCAGGTTATGTAACTGCCCAAAGCAGGAAATCTTCTCAGGAGACAACTGGTTATGTGTTCTTGAGGTATTTAATTGACTAGTTGTCTTTTTATTCCATTTTTGGTAGAGCATCCCAAATACTTTGAATTGATGCGTTATATTTCAGTCACCACAATATTTTCTTCTAAACTCAAGTGGAGATCTTTAATTAGTATTATGCTGTCTCTTTAGAAGTCATAATCTTAAGTCTTAACTAATACCTATATCAGGCAATATTTATACAAATGTGCAAATGCTTCATGCGATAGATGTTAATTTTGTGGGGACCCAAACTGAAACTCCCTCATGATTGGGCTCTACCGTTGGAGCACGGCAGCCCAATAACCCAACCCACCCCATCCCCTCAGCTAGCATGTTGTGCGGCCCAGGTGCCACTCTGCAATTAATGCTCTGACCAACCACTACTCATTTGCATTAAATGTAGAATGACAGTTCCATACTTGATCACCTCGAAAAGGGATTCCACCAACCTGTCCCCTTAGTCGTATAACTGGATGGATTGGTGTAAGTTCCTTCCACTTCATGGGGAAGTGGTGCAGACTGTTTAGAGTTAGGACGAGCATCTGGAATGGTTTGGCCAAATCTGACTTGAAGGAATTGGGGCTAGGGTCACCAACCTTGTTAGAAGCTTATAAATACCCCTGGCACCTGGGTAGAAAGGTATGTTCTTAATCTAAAAAGAATTCATTAACTTATCTGCCAGAACTGAAATAGAGACCTTTGATTGTGAATCTGACTTAGGCTTCAGAGGTCACCGATTGATGAGAAATCTAGAAAGTAGGATTGTTTCTTGTTTTCAAGGAGGGTAATAGACCCAACTGCTCATAGTTGCTCTTGGACAGGGATTGTGAGAGTGGTTCCATATGACAATCTCCACTTTTATACCCCCCATATTAACTTGTCACATGAAATGGAATATTTGGACCTTATGGACTCCAACTAAGAGTTATTTCTGTAACTAGTTTTGAAGAATAGAGTTAAGTTGCAATAGGTTGACATTTGGCATAAGAGCCTCAAAATTATATTTTGATCTTAAAAATTTATTTGTATTATGGAGGTAAGAGAGATGTCCCCAGAAGGAGCTAAACGGTGAATAAAGATTAAGTTTTGCTGGGTAGGGTTGAAGTATTGAATTAAAAAATACGATTAATTACATGCTCCTTAATTCTTTTGGATGTTTTGAATGCTCCACATTGATTTAAAATTTTACATTTTGGAAGTTTTCTAACCCATGCCTATCCAGAGCTATTATTGAGTCACATTGCTAAAGAGTGTCATCTCTTTAAACTGGAGCTGTGCTAAGTTGTTGCATGTTGTATGTCATTTCAAGATTGATTATAATTGCAGTTGCATTAATAGTTGATCTAGTTCTGCCCAAATTTTTATATAATTTTATTTTATTTTTCTCTCTCTTTCTTTTCTACTATTCCAGTTATTTGCTTCTGTAAACTATATAACAAACCAATGCATTACACTTCTGATACAGCCAGATAAATTTATGGATTTCATGCTTATCCTCTGGTTAAAATAGCAAATGTGTTTTTTAGAGATTTCATTAAATTAATCATGTCTTGCCAATAAGTTGTCTAGGTTTTGTAGTTGCTCCTTTTCCCCCGGCCCTTCTAGTTTTTCTTTTGGGCCAAAACTTCACCTGCTACTATGGGTGTCACCTATGATATTTTTTATGTTGATGCAGATGTGTGATCACTGGTGTTGGAGGAACTTCATATGCATATCTTGGACGACCATGGGGACCTTTTGGAAGGGTCGTCTATGCATACACATATATGGATGCATGCATAAAGCATGTTGGCTGGGATAACTGGGGCAAAACGGAGAACGAAAGAAGTGCTTGCTTTTATGAATACAGGTACATCACGTTTAGTGCTTCCTCTAACTTTATAGAGCCTACATGTAAAACACATAGGATATCATTCACCAACTGAAAACTTCTCTTAACTTGTGAACTTAGTTGATCAAATCCAGCTGTCAGGGGCTTGAGTGAGTTTGGATGATACCATAATGTTATATTAATCTACAACAGATTTGAAATGATAACCTTTGTTTTGATGCTGAGTAGAGATGCAAAATCGAAATGAATTGATAACATGTTGGATTACTGTTTTGGTTGAGTTGGTTGTATTTTCTTTTCTTTGACTTTTCTTGTGAAATAGATGCTGGTGTCTTTATGAAAGTTTATTCTTAATAGCACACTAAATAAGAATGGAATGCTTCAATTAAAATGCAGGTGCTATGGGCCAGGTAGTTGCCCATCAAAAAGGGTCACATGGGCTAGAGAATTGATAGACGAAGAAGCAGAACAGTTCCTCATGCATCGTTTCATTGACCCAGATTCACAAAGACCTTGGCTTGCCCAGAGAATGGCCGTGAGGATACCATATTCTGCGTAAAGTTAATGGAAGGAGACCTGCTTATGCTTCCCAGCAACTAATATAAGATCTGCATAATACGGCTTGTTTTTGAGTCTTTGATTGGTCAAGATATGAGAGAATAGCATGGTGCCTTTTGATGTATGAGCTTCCTCTATAGATTGTTTGGCTTATATTTTGTGAACTTGTCTGATCAGCTTGTGTTAAGATTCTTTCAAATAGTGTTTCAAAAGGGACAGTATCATTTTGAGCAATTCTTGACTGATGGTTATGTAGAAGCAAGATGGTTTCTCCATTTGAAAAACCAGTTTTAGTTTCTTGGAACAAGCAGTGAACATTTTAAGGTGGGCAATAATAGGTCTTATGTTGACTGCCTTGAAGATCAAAACTCTAAACGCATGGGTTATGACTTAATGTTAAGTGCCAACTTTGGCATCAACTTTAGCTCTCGTTTGATCTGGCATATGTATTTCATGCAAGACCTACAAGGTATAATCGCAAGGGAAAAACTTGTTTTACATGGTATTTAGAATCACGTTTTCAAGTTGGTAGGGGTATTTGAACAACGGTTTTCGTTGTTTAAACAATATAACACATATTTTCACAACATTTTTTTAATCACACGTATTTCCAAAAAGCTTAAACAATATTATTAAAACAACATTACCAAACAGGCCATTGTAAAACAAACACCTTTACAACCGCCACCTTAATCGCTATGGCTTTGACGCTAATAACATTTGGACCAAGTGAAAAATTCCCTATAAGTCTGGGATGGTAGACAAGGTTTGATCTTTGATGTCTTCTGGCAACTTTAGATTAGCTTTTTTTCTTTATTTGTTCATGTTTAAGCTTCCTTTTATCTAGGTACAAATTGTGATTTTATCAACTTTCAGTAATAATAATTAAAAAAATTAATCTAAAAGCACCCAAATCGTTTAGAAACCAAAAAAAAAAAAAAATTATAATGTAGTGATAGAAAATCACAATGGCTTTGATAGTACGTTACCAAAGAAACTCTTGCTGTCAACAAAACTACTTTAAACTCGACCAACTGCCGCATAGTACTACATTCTCTAGTTTTTATTTTCTTCTAACAAGTGTTTGATCCAAAGCTTTTTATTATTAAAGGAGGGCCAGCCAAATATGAGTCTAAAAATGGATGTGATTCTACTTAAATATATGCGTGTTTCTAGTTTATACCTAAAGACATGATGGCTATGCATGGTCTTTATGTTTTATTAGGTAAGCCTGCGTGGTCTATTTTTAACGTGATTGTTACATATTGTGGAATAGTCAATGGGGCATGTGTCCATTTTAATCCATATATAATATCTAAAACTGAAGTGTGACATTTATTGCTGCAATGCTTCATTTTGAGTTACATCTGCGTAGCATTTTAGTCAACTTCAGTCCCATTCGGTCCATTTCGGTCTAATTCGGTTCACTTAGGTCCACTTTGGTTAATTCGGTCCAATTCGGTCTATTTGGTCCTTTCGGTTTATTTTAGTCCAATTCGGCCGACTTAGGTCCATTCGGTCCATTTAGGTTCATTCTGTTCACTGCAGTCCAATTCGGTCAATTTGGTTCATTTCAGTTTATTTTAGTCCAATTCAGTCCACTCAATCCTATTCGGTCCAATTCAGTTTTGGGCTCAAAGTTTTATTTTATTTTTCTTAATTTTTAGGTTGAAAAACATGAAATTTTATTCTATTTGTGTCAAACTCTTTAGTTTTAGATTAAAAAATACAAACAAAATAGGTATTGGAAATAGAGATATGGGCCCTAGAAAAGCAATAAAAATAGTAAATATTCAAAAAATTACCTTAAAATTAAAATTTCAACAATATAGGTATAATAATTATATTTGGAAAGAAAAAAAAATGTTACAATTCTAAATTTATATAATAATTTAAACTTATTGTAATATGTTACATGTATTCCATGGAATGGGGGTATACAATTTTTTTAAAATATTCTTGGATATGTTTAAATTAGTCAACTAACTATAATATATTTATAAAAAATCACTATAATAACACTGTTGAGGGTCATTTTTGAAATAGGCAGAAGGCAGCCCAACCCAGAGATACAGGCAACAGATAAGCGGCAGGCTAAGAAAAAAAAAACTATTGGGCTCAAACGGCGGGAATAATGGATCACAGGCCTTTAATATAAATAAACGGGTCTTGAAGAAGTAAGTGGGCCTAAAAGGTCCAAAAAGAAAGAAAACAGTACCCATGGGCGGTATGTGGTACGGAAAAGTGAGAATGGGCCGCGACAGGCTCAGAGTAATGTAAACAAAGAAAGCAGGGGATAATGGCAAGCCCATGGGCCCCAAGGATGAGAATGAGGAAATTGGGCCAGGAAAGCCCAATTGAGATAGTAAATGCCTATGGGATGCGAAGTTAGTAAATGGACCAAGGAAGTCCAAAGGAAGTAAATGGGCCGGATAGGCCCAAGTGAAAAGAAAGGGGCATTGGAGCTCACAAGCGAGAACACCAGTGGCCATATTAAGCCACTGGGGGAAACAAAGGAACGACAGGCTTGAAAAGAGGTCCAGCAGGAACAAATCGCCGCGACAGGAAAGGCCGAGTAACACGGTGCGAAAACTAAGACAATTAAAGAATTGGGCTGAAGAGAAACACGAAGCCTAGTACTCGGTAAAGCCCAGACCCTACGGAAGTGGGAAACCAAAGTAACAACCAGGGAAGAGCTAAGAACGGACGGCAGGCAATATAAACAAAGTGTCCAGCACACGGCAGATGCATGAACAGCAGGCAGATTTCTGAAATATATACGCGCAAGGCCCAGGCACCACCAGCCTGTACCCAGCCAATATAGGACGTGGTGGGGTCATGGGTCAGAGGTAAGAGGGCATGGTTTGGAGGTGGGGAGAGGGGAAGGCCTGTTTTGACGTTCCTACTCAAGCTCTTTCGGGGGATACGTCCTGCTGGGATAACATATCACCCAAAAAAGGCAAGGCTGAGTAGGAACCAATAGGTGCATGCCATGAGGGATAGAGAGAGAGATATCACCACGGCAGGAAGAGGTGCCACGGCAAACTAACGGATAAAAGGTTATATGTGTCTGTGACGGGGGAACTCGCAGACGGAACAGTAATGGTCGGCGAGTACGCCCAGACCAGACAAAGATAGTTAGGGGGTAGAATGGTAAAATTCAGTCACGACAGGCACTATAAAGGAAGCCTCTGTCGTGTACAAGAAAGAGGGGAAGCAAGGGAGCAATACAAGAACGAAAAGGAAAAACACTCTGTAACAGACTTAGAAAAACAGAGGAGTATAATACCAAAAACTATCATTGTGGAAATCACTAAGAAAGAACTAGAAAAGTAAGAAAGAAAGAGAGAAAAAGAGCGAGTGTTAGTGGCATGCACCGATAGGTCCCTTCCCTTCTCTCCCTCTCAAATCCCTGCTCTCTTATACAATCGTCCTGGGCATTGTCTATTCAGGTCCGCCTCCCTCAAACCCATTAATTTCCACGGCAGGAATTTCCTTTTCCTCGGAGGTTAATCGTTTTTGAGAAGAGGCGTTCTCCCTCTCTGACCTTGCCCCCACAGACCGAACTGAGTTTATCCCTTTTATTCGTTGATTAATCTTCATTTCCATTTTGCTTTTACTACTTTACGTGTCAAAATTATTCATATTATTGTAATTATGGACCATTCGGTCATTCGTCGTTAAAAGAATTATCTGGTCATTCCAGAATAAATTTGCTCTATTTTTATCAATTATGTCTATCTGCCGCAAGCTTTTCTAAAACAGCACTGTCTGTCGCAAGCACTCGCTTGGCAGACGAGGCCTAGCTTGTGCACAAGCCGGCCAAGTTGAGTTCCAATTGGACCGGTCTTGACTCCCGCAACCCAGAACACTCGGGCCTACAACCACAAAGGGGCGGCCCAGCCCAACACGGTAAAAAAGGCCCCTACATTAAATTGGCGACTCCACTGGGGAGTTGAGAAATAGTTCAGGGACAAGAGCCCTCGCAAGAAAATGCCTTTGAAGTCCAAGACAACACGGAATATGAGTGTTGTACCCTCACAAGCAGAGTCCAGGCCTACAACGCAGCCTAATCAGGCAGAAGGTGCTAACGAGATGGGGACTGGACCCTAACCTCCCCCTAGGATCCCCGCCGACAACGCCAACACCTTTGTGGAAGTGTTGCAGGCTCTACAGCATTTGCAGCAGCAAATGATGGAAGAAATTCGTCAGTTAAAATCGGATAGAACCAAGGAGAAAGGAAGCCAGCATGATCCAGAGCATGCGGCGGAAGAGACACTAGTGGGAGGTGTCCCACAGAATACAGATCAACGTTTTATTACTATGGTAGAAGTAGCAGCTCTCCTGGAGCAAGAGAGAGCCAGAGGGCCAAAAGAGAGATTCTACGCACGTAGACCCCCATACCCACCAAGGGTGCTCAGTAAACCATATCCTGAGAGGTATGAACCGCGAGTCTTCGCACAATATGATGGCAGGAAGGGAAGTGCTGTGGAGCACGTGAGCAAATTCATTGATACGCTTGGTCTTTATGCCGCAGACGAAGACTTGTGTCTTCGAGAATTTTCTAAATCATTGTGTAACCAGGCTTATACCTGGTACATTGGCTTAAAGCCAGGGTCGATCCCAACATGGGATGATATGGTAGATGTGTTTTGTACTAAGTACTTCCACGAAGAAGAAACGGTGACGCTTGCGACGCTGCAAGCAACCAAGCAAAGGAGGGGTGAAGACTTGATGGAGTACATCAAGAGATTTAGGAACATAGCACTTGACTGCTATGACCATTGCGAAGAAAGGACACTGATGGAGATGTGTATGACGAACATGATCAGGGAGTACAGGGTAGTTCTAGAAAACCTCAAAATCTCCCAGTTCACGCAGTTATTACAGAAGGCAAGAAAAACTGCCCAGTCCATAAAGCCAAGCATAGACAAAAGAAGTGCCCCGCAAGCCATGGCGGTGTCTACCGATGAGCGGAGGAGAAAGACCGATGGAAGAGAATACGATACTCCCTCGCCAATACCATGCACCGCGAAAGAACTAGACGTACTACTAGACAAATAGATAGCAGATGGTGTTTTCAAACCTAACCAAGTTGCTAGAGAGCCCACAGAAGAGGAAAGGAGGGACCCGCGTTTTTGTCATTTACACAACTATGTCCAACATCCTACCGCAAAATGTTGGGCACTCTGCAGATTGGTGCACCGTAGGATAAAGGAAGGGATTTTAGAATTGTCCCAGCAGGAGGTCCAAAGAAACCCACTCCCAAATCACAAAGGGAAGGGTATAGCAGCAGTGGTGATTTGTGCAGATTCGGGGGATGACGAAGGAGAGAATCCGGCCCTGCCTACCGCAGCGATTACTACTTTACAGCAGAGTTCCAAATTCAAAAACTTATTTGACCAGCTAGGCCTTACAACAAAGGAAAGAAAAGTAGCTACTGAGGCTCTAGTAAGCATTGCCTCTGGGGTAGGGGTAGAATGTTTATCAGCGGAAGTTCAAGATAACAGGGCTCTCTTATAAGAGTCAACCAAAATCACCTTCAGTGATGAAGATATGGAAGTGAGGTACTCAGACCACAGGAGGCCTCTCTATCAGCAGCATCCATAAATCAAATCCCCATAAAAAGAGCCTTAGTAGATACGGGTGCTTCCGTAAATCTCATCCCGCTGAGCACTCTACAAGCTGCGGGGATTTTAGAAAGAAAGATCCAAGGGTGTCCAATGGAGGTGAAAGAATTCGGTGGAAGGGGAGAGTACACCGCAGGCCATATCCAGTTGTGGTTAAAAGTGAGACCCATAGCTTCTCTAACTCGGTTCCACGTGGTAAAAACGGAAGTCTCGTACCACGTACTCTTGAGGCGACCATGTTTACATAAACATAGGCTAGTTCCATCCACATACCACCAATGTGTAAAAGGACGGATGAATGGCAGAATGATACGCAAAGCAGCAAATCACTCACCATTTGAGCAGGCAGAAGCTCATTTAGTAGAAACCATTTTCTACGATCAATGGGCTCCATCCGGGGAAAATTCAATATCAAGACCACAGGGTACCTTCGTGCCTAAATGGAGAGACATCTAGGATGATCCCGAGCCTGACCTAAGGGAGTTGCTGGCTCGAAAAAGGAAGAAGAAGGAAGCACCAACCGCAGACTTAGAGGATACACCTCACTGCGTTAGGATCTGAGGTCCTGACGGTAGGATAGTGTATAAATTATGAAGGTGCGAGGGGCCCACGAGTAAGACGCAGGAGGGCCCCACCCATGAACGGCAGCATGAGAACTTGGGGTGTTGCGTGGTTCAAGAAAAGTCAGAAGAAGAAAGTGAGGAAAATGAGGAAATTGTGACAGAAAAGGAAGTATAGGTTATGGCAGAAGAAGAAATGGAAGAGGTCGACTTGGGGTCTGTTTCACAGGGACCAAGGCCTATCCTAATTAGTGCAAGTTTGACAGGAATGGAAAAAGGAGAACTGGTGTTGCTCTTAAAGGAATTTAAAGATGTCTTTGCATGGAAATACAATGAAATGCCGGGGTTAGACCCTGGGCTAGTTGCACATACGTTGAATGTGGACCCAGAGGCTAGGTCAATTGCCCAGCCTGCCAGGACATTCCACACAGAGATAGAAGGGCAAATAATCAAAGAAGTACAGAAACTGCTTGCCGTAGGATTCATTAAGCCTATCCAACACCCACGATGGCTATCCAACATCGTGCCCATGAAGAAGAAGAGCGGCCAAATTTGGTGTTGTGTAGATTTCAGGAATCTCAACAAAGCCTGTCCAAAGGATGAGTTTCCCTTGCCAAACATGGATTTACTGATAGATTATGCGGCAGGAAGTGCCATGTTTTCATTTATGGATGGGTTCAACGGGTACAACCAAATCAGGATGGCCCCGAGAGATGCAGAGAAAACCGCTTTCAGAATACCCATGGGCAACTTCTACTACACTGTAATGCCCTTTGGATTGAAAAATGCGGGTGCCACTTATCAGCAGGCGATGACGGCCATATTTCACGACATGATGCATCGTGAACTGGAGGACTACGTAAATGACATAGTGGTGAAATCAAGAAGGAGAGAGGAACACTTCCAAGTGTTGAGGAGAGTGTTCGAGAGGTGTAGAGCCTTTAAACTGAGAATGAACACTCTCAAATGCGCATTCGGAGTGTCCTCTGGGAAGTTCCTAGGCTTCTTAGTTCATAGTAGGGGGATAGACGTGGACCCTGCCAAAACTACGGCCATCGCGACCATGAGACCTCCAAGCATGATAAAGGAATTAAAGAGCTTCTTGGGGAAAGTCTCATACATCCGAAGATTTATTCCCGGATTGGCATCAATCACCTCTGCTTTCACCAAGTTGCTCAAGAAGGGGCAGGATTTTGAGTGGGGGGAATTGTAGCAGGCAACCTTCAAAAGGCTACAGCAGATCATGATGAACCTCCCCACAGTGCAGGCTCTGATTCACAAGAAGCCACTGTTGCTCTACTTGGCCACCAATTCATATGCCATTGGTGCGTTAATCGCCCAAGAGGATGGAGGTGGCATCGAACAACCAATATATTATATCAGCCTTGCCTTGAAAGATGCAGAAACCCGTTACCCAAGGGCAGAGAGGTTGTGTTTAGCCATTGTATATGCTTCACAGTGGTTGCGCCATTATTTCTTGGCCTACGAAGTGTGGCTGATGACCAAATCCCATGCCATCAAAGCCTTGCTGCAGCAACCGATCCTCTCTGGCAGGATATCCCAATGGTTGCTACAATTGTCGCAATATGATTTAAGAATGAGGACACCCAGGGCGGTAAAAAGCCAGGCTATAGCAGACTTATTGGCGCAATTTCCCGGCGAGGAAGAATTCCCATTGGATGACGAAGTTCCGGGGGAAGTAGCCATGGCAGAAGAGATTGGAGAACACTGGGTAATGAAATTTGATGGGTCCTCCACCGCCCAATCTGGACGGGTGGGAGTAGTTTTGTGCCATGGAGAAGACGAAACGGTAGCACTGTCGTTCAAATTAGAATTCCCCTGTTCAAACAATATTGTAGAATACGAACCCTATTTAACTGGGTTGGCCACGGCTCTCGAAATGGGAGTCAAACACTTAAAGGTTTAAGGCAATTCAAATTTGGTGGTCTGCCAGGCCAATGGGAGCATCTCCTTAAAAGAACCCAACCTAGCCCCATACAGAGAAATGGCGCAGAAGATGGAGGAAAAGTTTTTAACTTTTGAAATAGAGCATGCTCCCAGGAATGAAAATCGGTTTGCGGACGGGTTAGCCGCGCTAGGCTCACAAATAATATTCGAAGGAGATAGCACCAGAGTAGAGGTCAGCAAAATGAGAGAATCGATAATTGATATGTTGGGGAAAGAATTCCGAGAGGAACGGTGCGACGGGGACTGGCAGATTCCCATAACAGAGGCCTTGGTAAATGAAGATGACGCCGCAGGACTGAAGGCACTAAAGGACTACGCACTAGTGAAAGGGGAATTGTACCGTAGGATGCTAGGTGGGGTCTTGGCCAGATGTATAAAACTAGAGGAGGCCCAAAAAAAGCTGAAAGAAGTCCACGACAAAACTTGCGGATCCTGCGGAGAGGGCAGCCTTTACCGCAGGCTTCAAAGGGCAGGCTTTTATTAGCCAAACATGGGCAAAGACGCGGACCAAGTCCAAACTCAGTGTGGGACCTGCCAACTTGCGGCAGACAGGGAAGAAAGCTATGTTGTGTTCACCTGCGAAGACTAGAGAGACCCATTTATGCAGTACCTGACAGAAGGCATCATGCCGCAGAAACATAGTGAAAAATACAAACTTAGGAGGTTGGCAACACGCTACTTCATGCACAATATGATCCTTTTCAAAAAGGGATATGATGGGGACCCCTTGAGATGCTTGGGCCCTGAAGAAGCAGGAGAAATGGTGAAGGAGGTACACTCGGGAGAATGTGGGGAACATCAGGGAAAGAAGAAACTTTACAGGTGCCTGCTGCAGATGGGCTATTACTGGCCTACCATAAAGAAAGATGCGGAAAAATTTGTGAAAAAGTGCCACAGTTGTCAAGTACAGGCCAACTTAATCCACACCCATCCGCAGAATTTACACAGCATGATGACCCCATGGCCTTTCCACACTTGGGGGCTTGATTTGGTAGGACCGCTTAACCCACCATCACGAGGATATATATGGATATTAGTGGCTACGGAATATTTTACTAAATGGGCAGAGGCGATGCCACTACGCAAAACCATCGGAGGAGCGGTGGCAAACTTTATCAAGGAAAACATAATCGTGAGGTTCGGGGTACCCCACAGAATCATCAGTGACAATGGCACACCTTTTGTCAACAATGAAGTAAGGAAGATGCTAGAATTCTACCAAGTTAAACACCACCGATCATCACCTTATTATCCTCAAGGGAATGGGCAAGCGGAGGCAACGAACAAAACCCTTATAAAAATTATCAATAAAATGAGTCAGGAGTACACGGGAGGATGGGCAACGCACCTGCTAGACGCCCTTTGGGCTTACAGGAATTCACCTAAGTTAGCCACAGGTTTTTCACCTTTTTCCTTGGTTTATGGCACTGAAGTGGTGAGCCCAGCAGAGGTGATGACCTCGTCCTTGAGGGTCATGCAAATGCAAGAAAAAGGAAGAGAAGAAGAAGGAGTCTTTGCGGTAGAAAGGTGTGAAGACCTAGAGGGACTTGATGAAAAAAGAGAAAAGGCTCAGGAACGCAGCCTCAGATATAGGCAAAAAATGACTGAAGCTTACGGCAAGATGACTAGGGAGAGGGTATTCATGGAAGGACAGCTTGTTCTAAAAGTGCCAGACTATGTTAGAAGAGGCCTGGCAGGACCGTCCAAGTTTGCACCAAAATGAGAAGGGCCCCTTGTGATAAGAGAGGCACACCCAAGCGGGTACTACCGTTTGACTCAGATGGATGGCAAGGATTTGATGGATCCCATCAATGGGAAATGGTTGAAACGATATTATGCCTAAGAAGAAAACTCATGTGATTGTCTTTATTTTCTTCCTTTGTTGTGCTAAAAAAAAAAAAAACCTTTATGTTTCCTGTTACCTTTCCATTTTCAAGTGATTGTGTCACAACAAAATTGTAACTTGCTTTCAGAAGGATGTAATGAAAAGCACTAAGTATTATCATCACATATTATAGCAAAAGTAAAGTGTGACATCACAAAGTTAAGTTACAAACCCAAACCATGGCAAACTAGCCAAATAAGTACTATAAGAAAGCATAGTGTGCTAGATAAAGTCATAAGGAAAAGGAAACAACAAAACAAGGGAGAAGCTGCATCATCATCAACGGAGTCCGAAAATGAGAGGCTAGTCTCCAAAACGGTCGGACCCACCAACACTGGAAAGAAGGCGCTCGCGACGGCCCTCCAAGTCTGCCACCTCCTTCCTCAAGATCTCAAGGCGCAAGTCAATGGCATCAACAGTAGGCCGGACCCTCCTCATGAAAACGGCCCGGGCAATCTCTCAAAGGTAATCCAAAACGAACTCCACAGCAAAACCGATGCTGACAAGCTCCTGCACCGCAGCCCTCCACTGAAGGATCCTCTCGGTAGAGATGGTATCAACAAAACTATGCTCGATGTCATTCAACACGCTCCCCAACATCTTCAAAAAATGCTCTCTAATGGATCGGCCAAGTCGGAAGCCCTGCATGAAAGTCCCCACGGTTGTTATAGATCATCTCCAAATGGGAAACACAGTCCTCAGGGACTCTAAAGCCATGAAAGTCCACGTAAGGGGGCCCGGAGCCCCAGAAAGCTGCAGGATCAAGGTCATTGACTTCGGGCTGGTCAAAGAGTACAAAGAAGGCAGCAGCCTCGCCCACGGGGTCTGGAAGGGTGGTGGAACTGCTGCCCGCTTCGAACTGAGGTGGAATTATAGGGAGTGGTCCTACCAAGAAAAGAAAAACACAAGGCATGAGGCGAGGAACTAAAAAAATAAAATAAAATAAAATAAGAAGGAAACAAAGCAACAAGGAGCAAAGGAAGAAATAGACAAAGCAAAGAAAGCTTACCAGAACCGGTAACAATAGGGGCTGTGGGAAGAACTGAAGCAGACACAGAAGGAATGGTAGAAACTGACGCTGTAAATATGGCAGGAGCCGGTACAGAAAATACAACAGGTATGAGTGTTGTGGGCACGACAGGAGTGGTTGCTGCAAGCACCCCTACACTTGCTGCAATGCCTAACCCTTCAAAGGTCTCTGCAGGCAAAGAAAATAGACAAGCAAAAAAAAAAAAGAAAAAGGAAGAGTGGGCCTAGCCAGAATAAAGAAGGAAAAATGGACTTAATAAAAAATAAAAAATAAAATAAAGGGGGGAGGGGAAGAAAATACCCATGAACCCAGCCTCGGGTGGGGCACCCTCTTCTTCCTCAGACTCAGAAATCCTCCTCGGTAGGACGGGCTCATCGCCAAGATCCTCAAGAATATCCTCAGACTCCTCGGAAAACAAATCAACATCAGGCCCGCGAGTGGCTGAACTGGGAATAGAAGAAGGAGTGACCACCTAGGAAGCACCATCCTTCGCGGCCTGAAACAGAGTTGCGAAAGGGTCACAGGTAGAAATGACAAAAGGCGCGATAGGTAAAACAGCCTCGGTCTGAGTTATGGCGGGGGGAACAGCTTCCTTTGGAGTAGGTATCTCGACCAGAAATGGAGTGGTTTCTCTAACCCCCTCAATGTGAGTACCCTCTTCTCTGGGTACCGATCTGGTGGGAAGGCTAGGAACCTCTGCAGGAATCCCATGTACAGCCGCAGAAGTAATAGGTGTCTAGAAAGCTTCACCAGCCCCATCAAAAGAACCTACCATGGGTGTGCCTATGGAGGCGGACATCTCCTCGGCTGTGGGATGATAGATGGAAAGGGGCTCGGGTTGATCCTGGAAGACAAAAGAAAAAGGAAATGCATATATATACACACGTGGAAAAAGAAAAAGAAATAAAAAATAAAAGGACCTACGGCTGATCACGACAAATGAAGAACACGTGGCAAGTGAAATAGGTGTAAAAAAAAAGAAAAAAAAAAAAAGAAAGGAGGAGAAAGGAAGATAGTGGAAATTACCTCAGATATAGGCTCGTCAAGCTCAATAGTATGAGCGGCTGACGCATCCTCCTTGTGCTTAGACTACAAAGGAAAGGGGGGATAAGAGGCAGTGTTAAAGAAGGAAAGTAGCAGGCACGGCATGAGTTAGCAATTAAAGTCAAAACACAGAAGACAATGGAAAATCTTCCTAACATAACGTACCCTTCGCTCAGTGGCGGACAAAGGATGGGGAGTCGTTTTCCTCTTACTGCCCCGTGTCCTGCTAGAAAGGGGAGCAGCTGTAGCTGGCTGCGCAGCAAGCTTGGGCTTGCTTGCGGACTTATGCTTGGCAGGAGTCTTCTTGGTCGCCGCAGGAATATTGGTTACTTTAACTCTCTTCTACCAACCAGGGGGAAAATTACCCATGAGCCAACGCCACCCTTTCTTCTCATCGTCCCACTCGAAGATGGTAGAACGACTCTATTTTCTGGCATAAGCTAAAACTGATCGGGAAGGCAGAAGCAACCGAGGGTTGGGAGAGACAAGCATGCTCAGCCCATCAGGAGAGATAAGGGAAAAGCCACGACTACCTACCAGCTCTTGCACAAATGAGGTCATCACTGCCTGCTAATAGCCATGCATGGCAGGAGAGCAAAAGCCCTCTCTCGACGAGCTAGGAACAGTAACAGCACTAAAGCGCTCTCTCCAAAAGTCAAAAGCAGTCTGCCGCAGGAAAGGCTGAACTGAAGTAGGAGATTCTTTGAGATAGAAAAGGTCATCAGGGATATCCTGGTCCAGCCCAAACTGCCTCCTCACTCAGTTGGCAGGGTAGTGAACAAATCTAATACCTTCATCGGCCAAGTATGGCAGCCACCCAGCATTGGTAGCCGCCAAATAAGTGATCCCCATCTCATCAAAACTGGCCAAAGGGGTGGTAGTCCCAACGGTATCAGTGAACGGACCCATGGCAGAATCAACACATGTATAACCCTTACCCAAGTTTTTGTAAGCTCTCCAAGAAAAATCAATACCATTATCAAAAGAGTCGACGATCAAGTGACCAAGGGGCTTCAGACCAGACCAATGAAAAGTCAAAGGGAAATTGGATTCAAACCTGCCACAGAAGTCAGTAATCACTTGCGAACATGATTGGTACTTCTCCTTTGCGAAACGAACAGGCCTACATTTCGCTAAGTATTTCGCACTGCGCTCGAACAACAATTGTTGCAGGATGGTGTTGTGAACAGAGGAAGTGACAATGTGGCAGGAGCCCGCCTGGCTCTCGTCACTCCGCAGGATGTCTAGTTGAACATACAAATGCCCCAAGAACATGGGGGCTAGCAGCAGACTCACTCCAGCGGCTATCTTAATAGCCAAGCGGAAATACAAAGGCTTAATGGCATAATGAGGGTGCGAACCAAAAAGAACTTGCAAAGCCAAAAGGCAACAAAGGCCGCACGGTGGGCGGCGGTAGAAAACTTAGAGGAAGAACTATCCCAATACGATAGTTTGGCATTCCCGGACATCCTCTTTCTCAACTCGGCCTCAATGGCCTCTTCCACTAAAGAAAGCTCTATGGTGGCAGGATTAGTATCACCAAGGATCGGCAGGAGTAGTTAGTTGGCCACATCTTCAAAAGTCACAGTCAGTTCGCCGCAGGAGAAGAAAAATGTGTGGGTGGTAGCGCACCACCGGTGGACCAAGTGGCGAAGGTTATAAAGGTCTTGAAAATTGGAAAGACCTCAGGATAAAACGATGGCCTTCAAAACGCCGGCCCGCTGTAGCAAACCCATAAAAGCCGTATCGGAAAGTTCTTGGTCAACCTACTCCTTCCAACCCGAGGCCATGCCTGACCCAAACTCGAAATGAATTGACACAGGAAGAGAAACCCCCTAACGGATAACCAAATCGGAAATAGAAGAAGACACTGGAGCCCAAGAGATATTGAGGTTTCGTCTACACATGGTAATCCACACGCGGCCTGACGGCGGCGACACATAATCGCCGGGGACCTCGGGGAAGTGTGGATAGGCATTATACCAGGGATCGATCAAAGGAGCGCACTCACTGTCTGGGTCGTGCGACGCGTCTTCTTCATCGGAATGATCGGACTCATAGTACATGGCCTCCTCACCCATTTCTTGTCTGGCAGGAGGATCAGGAATTTTCTCTTTCCCTTTGTGGCGGGAAGAACTCTGACTTTTCACTGGCGCCATTGTGCGATGATTCAAGCAAAGTAACAGGGGTATAGGTGCGCGAAGAAGAGAAGACGATAAAGGAAGAGGGATGGACACAATGTTTTGGAAAAGGAGGTGTTTGTGTTTGATTTTCGAAGAGACTCTCTTCTTAAATACCTGAGTCATTAATACCGGCCTGAAGGAAGGCGACTGGTCAACCATCAAAAGAAGAATGAAATTAATGAAGCAGCAGTTGGTTCTTAGGATAACTGTCATTCTGGGAAAATCGAAGAGTCACCACTGTTCACAAAAAAAAAAAAAATATATATATATATATAAATATATACATGAAGGGGCCCACAGTTTTAAAAAGCCCGCGGAGGAAAAGAAAGAAGGGAAAGAAAAAAAAAA